>NC_048900.1:30431046-30472333 GCF_011077185.1 Oxyura jamaicensis | reverse complement strand
CCCCCCCCACGGCCCCCCAGCCCCTCTTTGGGGGCTCCTTGCCCCTCAATCCACGCGGGTTTGGGGAGCACGTGCGTGGGAAACTTCCCCTTGGGACTGGGGGGGAACTTCCCCAGATACACCCATGTGCTGGGCGCAGCTCCCCAGCCCGTTACTCGCCCTGTTACCCCCCCGTCCCCCCCCCTCCAACTTTTTATTTTTTAATTTTCCAGACTTTTCCTCTACCTCTCCTGTACTTCGGGAACCAGATCACGGGACTGTTCAGCACCAAGAAGCTGAAGTACGGATAACCCCCCCCGCCCTGGGGCCGTAGCCTCGCTCGCACGGGGCTGCTGGGGGGGGGCAGCTGCCGTGTGCCCCCCCCCCCCCCCCCCCCCCGGGGGGGGTGCCGGGGGGGGGGGGGGGGGGGGGGGGGGGGGGGCGGGGGCGGTGCCCCCCCCCCCCCCCCCCGACCGGGGGGCTTTGCCGGGGGGTGGGCAGCGCGGGTGGGAGCAGCTCGGGAGCGTTGCGCCCCTCTCACCGCCAACCCTTCCCCCTGCAGCCTGCCGATGTTCACCGTCCTGCGGCGGTTCTCCATCCTGTTCACCATGTTCGCCGAGGGCGTCCTGCTCAAGTGAGTCCCCGCGGGCGCTTTGCGGGCGCCGTTTGGGCTGGCAGGAGGTGCCGAGAGGCCTCGCGCCGTGTCGGGCAGCTTCTGCGGGCCCGAGGGCTGCGTGGCCACGGCTCCTGGCCCCGGGCTGCCTTTTGGGAGCGCGCGTGGGAGGAGGGAACACGCACGGAGCAGCGGCGCGCTGCCGGCTCCGGCCCCGATGTTTTCAGGGTAAGGCTACGGATTTTCCCTGCCCGTGGCTGACGGGGTGTCCTCGTCCCTCTCCTTGCAGGAAGAAGTTCTCCTGGGGCGTCCAGATGACGGTGTTGGCCATGATCATGGGCGCGTTTGTGGCTGCGAGGTGAGCCCCCGATCGCCGCCCTCGCGACTCCCCCCCCGGCTGTGGCTTTGCTCGGGGTCCGACAGCCCCAGCCCAGCAGCGCTCAGCAGAACGGCACGCGTGGAGGCCCTTCCACCGTGAAATCTTGGCAGCGTGTTCCGAGCTGCGTGTGCCGCTGAGAAAGCGGCCGAGGTGCCCCCCGAAGGTGCCTGCTTCCTTTGGTGGAAGCCGCCAGAGCACAGCTCGAGCCCCCTCGAGGTGAGGGCAGCGTCTGACCGTCCCCTTGCCGCCTGGCACGGGGAGTACACGGTGACCGTTCCTCTTGCCCTTCAGACGTGCTGTAGGGTAGGAAGGAGCGTTCCCCAGGCTCAGATCCCGCTCCAGGAGCGTTCCCCAGGCTCAGATCCCGCTCCAGGAGCGTTCCCCAGGCTCAGATCCCGCTCCAGGAGCGTTCCCCAGGCTCAGATCCCCCTCCAGGAGCGTTCCCCAGGCTCAGATCCCCCTCCAGGAGCGTTCCACAGGCTCAGATCCCCCTCCAGGAGCGTTCCCCAGGCTCAGATCCCCCAGGTTGACTCTTCCTGACAGCCGCCAGCCGAACAGGCAGAAGGAACCCCCCAGGTGGCACGCTCCGTGGCACTTACCGACTGTTCTCTCCTTTCCCAGTGCTGACCTGGCGTTTGATCTGGAGGGGTATATTTTTATCCTCGTTAACGATGCCTTAACAGCTGCGAACGGTGCCTACGTCAAACAGAAGCTGGATTCCAAGGTGGGCTGAGCTCCGTCCGTGCTGCCCGGGGCTGACCTGTGGGGGTGGCACCAGGGAGGTTGTCACCCGTGGGGGGGACACCTCGGCCGTGGCTGGGGTCCCCACCTGGTGCCACCGTCTCCCCAGATCTCCTCCCTCTGGCTCAGGCCGTGCCTGAGGAGCAAGCTTTGGGGGGAAATCCCGTGCTTTGCCGGACGAGGTGGGTTTTCTGTGCCTTGATGCTCCAGTGACCTTGAAGGTCCAGCACCATCCCCTGCAGCCAGGGAAGCCCCGCCGGGGGCTTGGTTGCCATTTTTGCACCCAGATTATTTGGCGTGGTTCGTGCTGGTGGCTTCCTGTGCCCCTCCTCTGGTGGCAGAGAGACCCAGGGCTTGTCAGCAGCACGCTGGCTCCTGGAGAGCCCCCGAGCAGAGCCTGAGCCCCTGTCCGAAGGCACCGTGTGGCCGGTGTCTGGCTGGTGTCCAGCCCTCCAGCTCTCCTGCCTCCGGGACTCCTGCGTGCGCTGAGCTCACGGGCCCTGCTCGTCAGTAGCAAAACGCACGAGGTTTTGTGGTGCTGTGCGGAGCCAGCGTAAGGACCCGGATTGTTCCCATTTCCAGGAGCTGGGGAAATACGGTCTGCTCTACTACAACGCGCTGTTCATGATCCTTCCCACCCTGACCATTGCCTACCTCACCGGAGATGCGCAGAAGGTAGGGTTCTGGTTCCCAAAAGCAAAACCTTCTGGGATTTCTCTAGGGGCACGGCGCCTCGTGGGCAAAACGTGCTCGGAAGAACACCTCAGCGCTGGCTGTGGGGCACTTTTCTGCGGCTTGGCCTCGTTGCGTACAGGGACAGGAGCTCCAAAGGGGGAGCTGTGTAGTAGCTCGTTACCCTGACCTGCAGATGGGTGCCGCGTGGGGTCTGGTGGGTGAGTTTGGGGCAGAGAGGGGTTTGAGGCCCGCTTTTGGGGTAGGGAGGGGAAACTGCCGAAGCAGAAAGAAACGGCAAGTCTTAGGTTTGCCTTAAAATCCGCAGGGTTGCCTCATCTGAGCCTTCTTGTAATGCTGCAATGGGGAAGTGTAGGAGCAATAAGCGAAACCAAATATTATCTAAGACGAAGCAGGCGGGTATTTTTGGTGTCAGTGGGTTTCTTCGAGCTTGTGTTGTCCTTCCCCCTCCCTGTAGCAGCTCTGTGGAACCGCTCCGAGGCGATCCTGCCTCCTTTGCCGGGGGTTTTCCTGCGGCTCTGCGTACCTGAGCTGCCCGCTGCGCTGTTGTCACCCCAGTTCCCAGCCAGTTACGCTGGGGGAAGGCCGCTGGCTCTTTTTGGAGCCCAGTGCCATGGTGGTGACCCCGGCGAGAGCGGCGGAGAGCGAGGGGCTTCGTGCGGGCCGGCTGAGCTGGGCAGTCTGGGGATAAAGTGCTCCTTGATAACCGGGAGCTGGCAGCCGAGGAGAAAACGTTGCTGTGTGCTGCACTGTGCAGCCTCTGTTCGCCCCCGGGAGAACTCTCTCCTCTGTTTTTTATTTTCCCTTCCCCCTGAACAAACTCCTGGCGGTCGGGGCGGACAAAGCCGTGCTGTGTCGGGGCTCCTGCCGTGACCAGCGCCGCTCTGAGCGCCGGCAGCCGCCCGTGGTGGGCGCAGGGGCTGCTCCCCTGCCTCCTGCACGGCCGCTGCGCGTGGCGGAGCTGCGGGACCTGGCCGGCAGCAGCGTCTCGCCCTGCTGGGTAATTAAGAAATCTGTCAGCAGACACGATTAAAAGTGAGGCCGTGCAGGGCTGCAGGCGGGGCAGAGCCCCTTGCCCTGCTGGCAGCGCTCTGCCCAACGCAGCCCGGGCTGCCGTCAGCCTCCTCTGCCCCGGGGACGTGTTTCTGGGTCACGCTCAGCTTCGTGTCCCCCAGCTCCCAGCCGGGCCGGCGGCTCCTGCTTGGGCAAGGAGCCGAGGTGTTTTACAAGCAGCCTTCCTCAGCTGCTCCCCTCCCAGCACCTACACAAAGATCTCTGCGTGATCTCGTGGCCAAAGGTCCAGGGGCGCAGCTGTAAGCGGCAGCAGCGCAGCTCGGTCGGGACCTCTGGGGATCCGCTGCGATGCGAAAGCTGGGGGCTTGGCTCGCTGTGGATTCCCGTGCCTCCTCCTCTGTTTCTCTGCAGGCAATGGAGTACAAGGGCTGGGCAGACGTGTTCTTCGTCGTGCAGTTCACGCTGTCGTGTGTGATGGGGTAAGGCTGCTCTCCGCCGTGCTCCCGAGCTGTGTGGGGCTGGAGGGGCGCCGCGACCGCTCCGGGGTCCGTCCTGGTCGCGTGGCGGGGGCTGCCAGCACCGGGGCTCCCGGGAGGTGCAGCAGTGGTGGGTTTTGGTCGCCTGAGTAATTCTGGGTTAAAAAAAAATATATTTAGTGCTGAGAGAGACAATGTCGTTGAAAGCTATGGTGGATGGAAATGATTCAGTGCAGGTTTCACCAAAAACCACCATGGTAGAGCAGGGGGCATGGGCCGAGAAGCTGAATTGCCGTGCTCGGAGCGCGTCCCGGAGCCTGACCGCTGTCTGTTCCTCCCGCAGGTTTATTCTGATGTACTCCACGGTTCTTTGCACTCAGTATAATTCTGCTCTTACAACTACAATAGTTGGCTGCATTAAGGTAAGCGGCCTTCTGTGCTCAGGGCCGCCTCCGCGGTGATTCCCGCTCGCCCGGCGCGTGGGCTGGCTGCGCGGTGACGTGCCCGGCGGCGCTGCTCTTCCCGTGCTGCGTGGCCACGTGCCCGGGCTGCCTGGAGGAGGGGCGAGGTTGTTCCGAGCGGCCTCCCTGCATCCCGTTTTGGGGTGCTGGTGCTTCCCAGAAGCCTGGGAGAGGGGTGCTGGGGAGCAAGCGGGGCTGAGGTGTCAGCGTGGGGCTCAGCACCGAGCCTTCCCGGTGGCGTAGGCACACGGAGGCATGGTGCTGGTGCCAGGGGACTTTCAGAGGTGGAGCAGCAGCAGGGGGGGGACAGGGAGCAGCAGGGGGGGGACAGGGAGCAGCAGGGGGGGACAGGGAGCAGCAGGGGGGACAGGGAGCAGCAGGGGGATGTGCTGGTGTCATGCCTTGAGGCCATCGCCGTGTGCAGTACGAGGATCTGGGTGTGTTTGCACAGCGGGCGCTGCCAGCAGCTGTGCACGGCTCTGGCGTAGCTTGTCCTGGGCTAATGAAGTGCAAAACGCCCGGAAAGAGCCAAACCTTCTGGGTCACCTCGTCCCGGGGCGGAACAAGCTGGCTATCCAAATGGACGGGTGCTCCTGGGGGGGGTTTCCTGGTTATTCTGCCACGTATGAGCGGCCCGTCCAGCAGGGCTGGTGTCGGAGCGGGGGGGAGGTCCGCAGCCCTGCGGCTGCCATGGGCACCAGGGGCCAGGAATGGCATTGCTCTGCACCCCCCTGTGCCGTGCCACGTTGCTCTGCTCCCGTGTGCTGTGCTGCTCGGCACCGCTGCCGAGGAATCAAAGCCTCCATTCATCCAGCAGCACTAAACCCGACTGCTTTTAATCCCAGATTACCGGCACTCGCGTATTTCACGCCGTCCACATCCCGGCTTTCCTGTTCCACGTCGCTTTAAAAGCTGGAGCGTGCGCTTGGCTCCGGTTATGGGGACACTCACTCTTGTTCTTGACATCTCGTTCCTTTGCAGAATATTTTAATAACCTATATTGGGATGTTTTTTGGAGGAGACTATATTTTTACATGGACAAACTTCATTGGTCTAAATATCAGGTAAGAACGCAGGGGTTGCAGGTTTAACATGTTTAACAAATGAAAATCGCTGTGAAACTGAGACGGTTTGAGCAGTAAGAGACTGCTCTCAAAAAAAACGTGGGATTTGACTTCTTGCATAGTTGTGGCTTTCAGCTGATCCGGGCAGGAAGAAGGAGAGCCGCGTCTGTCCGTGAGCTGGGACCAGTCCCGGCCCCGCGGTTACCGGGCTGGGAATGGCACCGCCGCGGGGACGCGTTCACCAGGGCACGTCCGCGCAGCTTCGACGTGTTCAGTGGGTTTAGCTGCTGCTTTTTTAGGAAAGTAGAAAAAATAATAAAGAGAGGAAGACCAGGTACACTTAGCTGACCCCACGTGGAGGGAAATAGCTTCCTGCTCGGAGCTTGCAGGGAGTGGAGAGGCTCCTTTTGGTCCTGCTTCGCTGGTGAGAGGGCGCTGTTGACCCGGATGGGTCGTGCTCTGCTCCTGGACGCGCCGTGCTGGCGGGGCTTTTCCCCTGCCTCTCCCCGCCTGGCAACACAGGAGCTCCTTTCCGTTCGTGGCATGGCACGGAGCAGCCGGCATGTATAATTAAGGTAGCAAATGAAATACTTGCTTTATTTCACCTGCTATTTTAGTAGAGCTTTTGGAAAAGTCTTTTGGGCACCGGCGTGTATTCGTCCGCTGCAAAACGTCTCCTCGTGCCCCCCGTGCGGCGCCGGGGTTACGCCGGTGATGGAGCAGGCTCAGGAATAGGGCAGGCGTTTGGGTGTGAGTTAAACAAAACACGTGGGCTTTGGGGGAAAACAGAACTTTCTTGCAAGTTGATGCTTGCGGTGGCTCCGTGATGGTCAGAACCACGGCTGGATGTTCCTCGGCCCAGCTGGTTACGGGGTCTGGCAGACCGCTGTGCCGCTGGGCGATGCGGTGCCTCACTGCACGCCTTTCCCCCAACCTCTTGTTGCAGTATTGCTGGAAGCCTGGTGTATTCCTACATCACCTTCACAGAGGAGCAACTGAGCAAGCAGTCCGAAGCTGGCCTCAAGATGGATATTAAAGGAAAAAGCTCCGTGTGACCAGGGGAATGCTTTTTCGGAAAGCAAAACGTTTCTGTTGAGCTGATGGCTGGCAGAGTTCAGCGAGGAGTTGGTGTCTGCCGCAGAGGAATGCTGATGCTCTTTAATTTGCACAATCCAGATTGCTGCCTTCAAAAATCACGGGGAAGATAAATGACTGCACGTGTAAGGAATTCATCTGATTAAGGCTGATTGATTGTGAGGAAATCCTGGGGTTTTAATCATGCTGAGACTTGGCAGGAGAGGCTTGCACAGGCCCTGCAAGGTTTGGACTGCAGAGGACTCACCAGCACCTGGGGAATGCACAGGAGCTGGAAACGTGGTGTCGTCCGGGCTTAGCAACTCAGTGCCAACCTCGCCACTTGGCCTCAAAGGCTGGTGGCCCTTGGCTCCGTGCCGAGCTGTGCCGGGCCGTGCCGTCACCTGCAGTGCCTGGGCCGTGGCGTGGTGACAGGACGGGGTTTTTAATACGTCCAGCAGCATTGACGGGTTTTTAAAGGTTGTCTTATACAGCACTTCTTACCAGGTCTGTCCTCAGATCGCCTTTTGGTTTTAAAAAACAATTCTTTATAGTTTTGAAAAAAAAAAAAAAAATAGTAAAACTGTGTTAGTGAGTTTTTGTACGCTTTCCTTTGGTAACTAGGAGACCAAGCTCCGTAGGCAAGACGTCTTGGTTTTGGAAGGTAATGGCTAAAAACAGACCTGGTGCTCGGTGAAGCTGCCTTGAGCAGTGTCCTGACCACCAGGGCTCGTCCACGAGGGGACAGCAGGGGGGTGCTGCCCCGTGCCCCCCTCCTGGCACTGGGGGCTGCGGTCCGGGGGCCTCCTGCCCCAGCTTGGTCTGGCAGCAGGCTGGGTGCTCCTGGTGCCACACAGCAGGCAAGCCATTCCCCGAGCCTTTTTTTTTTTTAATCTTCCTGGCTTTTGTTAAACCCTCGGCTTCGCAGCCTGCTGCGGAGCTGCTGTTCCAGGGGGCAGGCAGGGCCCGAGGGCAGCGCAGGTACTCGTGGCACTTCCTTGAGCGCACGCTCCTAAGTCACCTTATTTTTCCCCGGTGTTCATGTGTAACTTTGCTGTGCTGAGGCATCTGCAGCCAGGATGTTGATTCTGTTGAGAGCTATTTTTGGTTTCTTTCTGAATCTACTGGTTAGATTTATCGTCCAAGCGGTTAAAATATTTTTAATGCTTATTTTGTTTGTAAACGTGCACCCTTCAGTGCCAGGAAATGGTGTTGTATACAGTGGGAAAGCAGAGTTCCTACGACAGGATTTTCTATGCTATTAATCTACTAAATTGTTTTCTACACAAAAATCTATTTACAAAATTCACCGTTTCAGTGATTGAAAAGGGTGACTTTTTTATTTGAATGTAGGGCAGGCTTTATATGTAAGTCAGTAATGATAGCAAAAAAGGATTTGATGTGCCTCTGTATTTTTGTACCGGCTTCCAATAAACCACCCACCTTCCTCCTGCCTTGTCCGTGCTTTGTGTGGCTGCGGGGGCCGCCCGCTCGCTCCCTCCGGCGGCAAGCACGGGAGGCTGGAGCCGAACCCGGTTGGTGCCCAGGGCTGCACAGAGCAACTCCCAGCGCCAGGCGGTGGTCCTGAAACAAAATCAGGGGGAAGGGACCCAGAGCATGTATGGGAGCCAAGGGCTGACGTGTTCGCCTACCAGGATGGGTTTCTGCAAGCTGTGCTGATGCAGTCGGTTCCTGGCACGCTCCTACAGCAGGCACAGGTCCGTGGGGTGCCCAGGAGCAGCAACGTGCCGCCCCCTTCTGATCGAAGCACTCAGGAATTCCGGATGCAGACAGGGTGTTTAAAAAAATAGTTTAATAAGCTTTTTCAGAATTGCAGACAGGGAACAGGGATAAGACAAGGGAGTTACTAACAGTGCAAAATTACTGTGTGTGACAAACTGTATAAAAACTAAGCTCTAAGTTCCGTGTGTCTGTGGTGGTTTTAACATCACTTTAAATAGCCTTGGGAAAGCCCACCCAGGATTTACTCGGTTGAACTGGAGCTTTCAGTGCAGGCTGCAGTCACACAGCCCTCTGTGGCTACCGGACCCTCATCCAGCTGAACACACCCTGCTAGTGCTGAAAAAACATCCCCCGGTGTCACTGCGGGCTCCAACCTTGTCAATGCCGGCTGGAAACACGTTGAAACGTTTCTGGGCTCCCAAGCGTACTGAATGCTTTCTGAACAAAACCAAAGTTACTAAATTTCTAGATTTTTAAATAGCTTTAGTAGTGCAATGACTTATCAAGTTATAGTGGCTGCGTTCTGAAGAACAGGAACAAAGTGTTGTATAAAACACCAGCATGAACAAGCTGTAAATTATAATTAAATATTCTTAAAGTCTAGCCGAGAGCGTTACATAGGTGCTGATTATGGAATGTCAGGTCTCTTCTATGTATCACCAGAAAAAGGTAAGATAAAAAAAACAAAGCAACATTCCTGAAAATATACACAGTGCTGTATTTCACACACAAGCCTGAGACAATTCACTTAGAAACTTTCCTATAAATTTTTGGAAGTATCTCCAACTCGCAAACAAAAACGCGTAACAATAAAATTGAAAAAAGGACTCTAGCTGCAAGGACTCCTAGCAGCGCCGCGCTGCCCTCCGCTCTGAAACCGTCTCAAGCCCACCTCTGATACAAGGCTGTGATACTCTGGGGCTCTGCTAATTAAACAGAGCACAAATCAACAGCAACCTCTTCCTAACGCAACTTCATCAGGTGATTAACGGTGGCCACGCGTTACCACGCCTTACCCGTGTGCCTCCCAACAGCACTTACTGCCTCAGGTAGGTGTCAGCTCGGCACGTCAGCTGAACCAGTTCAATCATCAGTCCACACGTTTCTGGGAACAGCAGGTGAATGCAGTCCAGGAACTAACCACGCTGGTGAAGCTAATCTGGATCCAGGGAATTTGGCTCACCACTGACCGTGAAGTCCAAGCGCACAGAGTTGAAGAACAAAACGAAACGAGTAAAATGAAACAAAACCCTTAGCAGATTCTTTTCACGTTGATACATCAGTTTCAAGCCATAGGACCCTACATTTGAAACTGGAATTGTGAAGACATACATTTTAAGATCATTTAGGTAAAAACCAATTAAAAATTAACAGCACGCGTGTAAGCCACAGGAGGAGGAGGAGGAGACACGATTATAAATTATACAAATGAACAACTTTTCCTATTTTGTGTAGCTGTGGCTTAAAAAAAAAAACTCAAAAACCCAGTGGTACTCAGAATTTTTCCATTTCATGGATGTAAGCCCTACGTCAACGACATTGTGCTAGTGGGAAGGTGAGCATCGCCCTGCTGCACACACGTTTACAAGGAACCTTAGTTTCTCGCACGTTTAAAGTTACCCATACCTACTCTCACTTCTTACATACGTGAATCCTACATAGCAAAGGTATTGCCGTGCATATACTCTACCAAGTCTTTCCGGGTGATTTTCTGCTCCCACTGAACTACCCATCCACGCGAGGTCCATCAGCGTTCACGGTCAGGCAGCAGGGTACCAGCGGCGCATCCCTTTCTAACCGGTACAGCCAGCATCGCTCGACCCATTTCCTGTCCTTCCTGCGCTCGGCGAAATGCAGGCGGTGAGAGATAGGCTGCACACAGATCAATGAATAATCTAAAACCCGACCCTGGTGAACGAGGTTTAGTAAACTTAAGCATTTGGCTGACATGAAATTTATCTGAGCTCAAAATAAAATGAGAAAGTGTAAATGAAAGCAAGACAATTTGTGCAACGCAAGCATCATGCTTAACAAATCCTTAGCATCACTATTCGTCATAAACCAAGAAAAATCATCTTTTCAAAAATCAAAGGACTTCTAACCGTTCTTGATGTTCATGATTCACTGTTTTTTTGAGCATAATGTTGGTGACTGACAAGCATTCTGTTTTTTCTAGGTCAATTGGTTTGGTTTGTCTTTTTTTTTTTTTTTTTTTTTTTTTTTAAGAAAAGAGTTCAGCAAAATAAAATGAAGCTGACATTAGACTCAGGATATCAATTCTCTCATAAAAGTTTACCAACTGTACAAGTTAAGAAAATTATACAAGCTTTTGTTTTAAGAAAGGACAGTTCAATCAAGACATAAGTACTGTAAAAATCTTTCAAAGGCTACAAAGAAATCTGGAAAAATACAGAATGTATTTCTTTAGCCCAGATAAGAATATGGAAAGACATCATTGATGTCAACAATTTTACACATACAAACCTGACCTGGTTTAGTTATTACCTTTTAAAACTTCTATATATAAAAATAGTTGTGCTCATAACTTTCAGGATTCATAAGGGTTCCTTAGCAATGGGGTGACACGGTTTTCTCTCTGAAATGAGTCTCTGTGCCTGCTCTGATGCGTGTCTCGGGATTCTCTATTTCATTGTCACTCCCCACAACAATCAGAAATTTCAACCAGCCCCCTGCTTCAAATAGGATGCTTTGTTCACTTGTACAATGCCTAAACAGTGTCTGTACACAGAATTAATTTCCTTTAACGTATTAGGCTGGAAGCATTTTTTCAGCAAATCACTGATTCGTCTCTCAAACATTTTGAAGCGCCTTAGAGTTCCCAGAACTGCAGCTGACAGCTCTGAGAAACAGAATATTCTCCTACTGCTTTTCAGCACTGACAGAAACAAACAATCAGATCTTAAGAGCCAACTAGAAGGTATAAGGAAAATCTCAGCAGATTGTTTTACAGAACTGGATTTTGTAAGGTAACCCATCAACCCTGAAAATTTTAGACACCCAAAATTTACTCCAAGGAATAAAATCAGCTCTTAATATTCAGTCATCCAACGATTCTAGTTCTTCAAGCTTCCCGTGTGAGTTTGCTTCTTGGAAGAACTCTGATGAACCAGGACTCTCTTTTCCATTGCTGTTAATTCTTCTTCTTTTTAGAGGTCTTTCACTTTTTTCTTCCAAATCATTTTCATTTCTTGAAGTTGGATGGGCAAGTTTTGGGTCAACGGAAAGGTTTTCAGTTTCATACCCATTTGTATCCAGATCTGTGTGAGGGGTTTTCTTGCCGCTGGAAGGTCCATTCACATGCAATCCTTCAATTTTTGCTTCATCTTTATTTGGTATCTCACCTGGCCCGTTAGCAGACACCCCTGCGTTAGAGACGTATAAAGAGAGTAGAAGTGTAAGTAGAACAGGAAAAATTGTGACAGGTCAATCAACAGAAGCTTAACTACTCCCCCTGAACTAAAAAGCCAACACTGGTCTTTGTGTCCTCACTGTGTGATGGAGAATGCCCCAGACACCCACACAGTACAAGCCGCAGCTGGATTGCCCTCACCTGGGCAGCCTCTGTCGTTTCCACTCCTTCCACAATCTGATGCAGCTCCCAAGC
The DNA here is from genome assembly GCF_011077185.1 of Oxyura jamaicensis. NCBI lineage: Eukaryota > Metazoa > Chordata > Aves > Anseriformes > Anatidae > Oxyura > Oxyura jamaicensis. The sequence goes on along the minus strand of NC_048900.1, from coordinate 30,460,471 downwards.
CCTCCCTCCACCTGCTACAGCTTTTACTGCAGCTCTGTCAGGTCGGCTGTCCCTGGCCTTTGAGGTTTTCTTTTCAGGCTCTTCTCCCATTCCTAACCGGCCTTCGATGCCCCCCACCTGGTAAGAAGTTAACCGCGCTCCTGGGATAAGCACTGGGCAAGCACTAGTGGCAGCAGTTTCCATCTCAGAGAGTTGATTTAAACCCCCCATGGAACTGCTCACCAAGTGAGTGTCACACTGCTACAGCAGCGTGGGGAAGACGAGACCAGGTGAAGTGCACTTAGAAGGAAACTTTTACTGAGATTTATCTTCAATACGTGGCTGCCGGCTACATGCAAAGATGTAGCTCTTTTTTAAAACAGCATTTTTAAGTTAAAGCTGCTAACACCTCGGAAAATATTTATGACTAAACTAGAGCTGCTTTTAGAGGGGGAAGCTGAACTTCTTTGGCTTGTCGTCTGCAACGCTGCTGTGACTTGGCAACCCGCTTTGGGAGGGACGGGGCACTCACCATTCTGATTACTGCTGCTGGTTGCACTGTCTTCTCTTTCCGACTGGCTGGTGCTGCTGTTGGAAGTGGTAGGAGGCGGGGACGGAGCTCTGCTGGAAGCAGCACTTTCGCTTTCATCCAGGAGGCGGTCCATGTAATCTCTGCACAACACGAACAGCACACTCAGCGCTGCCCTCGCTACTGCAAGGACTGATTTTGTTTGTACAGTATTCACTGCACATACTGCCCGCGTGACCTATTCCCATCTTTGTATCTCTTTGAAACGCGCCAACCTCTGCAAACTTAGGGGCTTTAAGATCAGCTTAGGGGCTTTAAGATCTAACTGGCCCGCGGACCGTCTGAGCACAGCGCCTACCATTTGTTGACCGACCCCTGCGGTCAGCTTCCAGAAACTCGGCCCGCGCTTGTGCTACATCCCAGAAGATCACGCCCAACACGAGCATCAACAATGCTGCGATGCTGCGGACCGTGTTGTCGAGGTGCTGCTCCAAGGCAGGTTCACACTAAGCTCTCAGTTTGCTGTGGCAGTGCTGGCACACCATTCAATAAGTTTTGTGTGAATACAGTCTTTGAAGGGGTAAGAGTTAAAAGCCAGTGAAAAACTGCAGCTGGACACAAGACACATTCCCGTATCTGAAATCTATTCCAGTCCCACAATTTAGGTCGCTAGCAGTAAATCTCTTATGACAGCTACAAACAAACACGGCCCGTCGGTAAAGCCCTTCTATTTAGGGCTTTAGTCTGGATTAGCTCCAGAAGCAGCATATCCTCCCACAGCTCTTTGGAGCTGATACTGCACTCTGAATTCCAGCAGCTGTCTGCAGAAGCGTTCAAGAACAGACAAGTACAATCCGTAATGACTCTTCTGGTAACACCAAGCATGTGAACACCAAATGCAATCAACAGCAAAAGAACCAGAGGATATTTCAAGTGATTAACAAGAAAAAAAAGTCTATCAGTTTGGGTAAAATGGGGGAAATAAAAAGGGAGGGGGGAGGGGGGGAAGGCAGACAGACTGTCCCTGACAACTGGAGAAGAAAATCCAGCAGCTCTGTAACAGTCTACGTATCAAAGGAGCCACAGATGGCAACCCTCAATGTCATGCTGCTATTTCACTTCGGTGCTCCAACACACAGTTCTAAAATGTTTAGAGAAACAATAATGTTTAAAAGAGGGAAGGACAGACAAGCCAGGAACAAAGTAGAAGAAAAAATGATTGTAAAAAAAAAAAAAACAACTTGGAGAAAGGCAGCGAAAGAGCACGCCACAACAATCACAGCATTGGAATGAAGGGCAGAAGATAAGGTTGGCTCACTTGCTCAGATTTGAGGGATGAGAATAAAGAGCTATGCACAGGCATTTCCCCTTGTCTAGCAGAGTGGATATGGGAAGAAGCTGTGTACCACAAGAGCCCTGTGCAGGGCACTGTGCTGGCCAGAATGCTTTACAGACGATGTATTTCAAGCATACGCCACAGCATGTACCACAGCGTGACTCATGCCTCTGTACAAAACATGCATTTAAAGCAAAACAAGTACTTAAAAAAAAATCACACATTTGCAGCAATGTTACATTTGTGAAACACCTAAACAGAAAACACACCCAGTTAAACTGTTGTTCAGTGCACATTGTTGGCCCATTTCCAAAAGAAACGTACTTTAGAAATTACGTTATACACACCAATTTGCTTTTCTTATACCCCGTTTTTTTCCTGCCGAAACCTGGGCCTATGGAATCTCTAGATTGTCATTCCATTTCAGACTAGAGAGGTACAAAAGAAAGATTTAGATCCAGCACGTAAAAGCACGGAAGAATAATGCACATCTTACGTTACACCAGGATGAAGATTGTATTTCTTCTTTCCAAATCGGGTCTGCTGCGCAAAGAAATCATAACGCTCTGATTTCTTCCACATGTAATAAAATGCTACACACTCACCAACTGATCTTGTTCGTACCTAGGAAATATGTGCCATGAAAATTTTGATGACTTCAAATATGTTTTTTTTTTTTGTCAAAAAGCTACCATTTAAATCAAAATGTGTGAAATTCAAAGCCAATGCTTCTTTATACAACATATGCAGTAGTGGAAACTATTGACTCAAAATTTCAGAGGCCCAGAAATCAAAACGCTTTGTAGTAATACTGATGACATCTCAAGGTGCTGCGAGCAAAACCTCCAGGAGAAATATCCATGTCTGTTTTGCCACCCTATTCAAGACCAGAAAAAGGCTGTAGGGATGTAGACCCTTCCTGTATAGCAAGACTTTAGCACTTTCCTGAACCTAGGGTTCACAGTCACAGAGGATTCTGGGCTTTGACAAAGCAGTTTGACTACCAGCGTAGGCAAAACTAGAAGATGTAAATACATTGAATTGTGAAGGAAATGGAGCACAAGAACTTATCTACAGTTCTTGAAAAAATACAAAGCAAGAACAACATTTAAAATCAGTGTTACCTTATTTGCCTGAATCACATGGAAGTCCTTGCCATACACTTTCAGCCCTTGCTCAAAGTTCCTGCATTCTTCTTCTGTCCAAACAGATAATTCTTCTGAAGGAATGAGATAAAGAAAACACTTAACATAAAGGCATATGGCCAGTAAGAGACTGTGGTGACAGAAAACATATGGCATTCAAATTCCTTACAGCACCTTCTGACTAATGAGAACCACCTCCAGAAATCTCACGTACTGGTACAAAAATGAGAATTCTCCCTTGAGTAGATGGGAAATTTGGGTTGGCTTACGGAGCTCGTTGGTAGGGACTGTTATACACAGTTCCTTGTTCCTGCCCGGCCGCATGGGGAAAGTAACTGGGCAACAGAAGGAAGAAAAAGGGCTCAGAAACCTGGTCTCAACATTCTGCCCTAGAACGACAGGAAGCAGGCAGGTATCCTACCTGGCACACAGCACAAGGAGCTTGTCCTATGGACTCAAATCAGTTCTGGGTATTTTTTTGGAAGGAGCAGGGTAAAAGGAGTGGGGAATGAGATCTTCCTGTACCCCTGGCAGGAGCCAGCAGCAATAGGATGTTAATTCCAGTTAGGTAAAGTAAGAAACCGTGCTGCTCACACTATTGGGTGGGAAATCTTAGCTCCACTGAAGCCAGAATAAGCCCTTAAAAACTTTCGGTCACAGTTCTAAGAACTTTAGTATAATCTGGCCTTATTGATTCCTCAGGTCACAAGTAAGGACTAAAACTGATCTTGATTTGATCACCATTGTCTTGTGATTTGCACAGTAAACTCTAGGGAACCCAACTGTTTAAATCAAGAACCTTTTGTTAGTTGCTTGTTACTGTGAGTACATCAGTATCAAACCAGCAAATGCTTTAGGCTCCAAAAGGATCTTCACGACCAGCATCTGTGTAGTGGTATACCTTTCAAATAAAAGGTTTTGATGCTTGCTCTCCCTTATTTAAAACTGTGACTTACCTCATTTTTTACATGTTTGTTCCATTAACTTTAACGACTGGAGAGACGTAGAACAAAGAATACCAAGGAAATGCACAGTTCAGCTGCTGAGAAGTCATTTTACATTTTACCTCGTTATTAAAGTCACAAATACAAATATCAAGCTTTGTTAACAGAAGGCTAATTTACTTGCTGTCTTTGGGGATGTACTTGTTTATACTACATCTGCTCATTTCATTCTCTCAGAGAACAAAAAGACATTCACTGAAGGCTGCGTTTAAGCGAGCACTGATACGTAACGCTGACGTGCAGTCAAGCTCTAATAAAATGCCTCAGTCTGCTGACAGCAAAGCGTGCTATCTGTGTAACAAATTAAAGGGAAGTTCAACAATAGGAAGCTGGCTTTTTGTGTATGCTCACCTCTGGCTGCTTTCACATTAAATCTCAACCTTCGTAATGATTCTTCAGTATCAAAATTGCACTTAACCAGTTCGTACAATGCCTGTGAAGATGAAAAGACATGCATTTAAGATTCCCAATAGCACTGAATTTATGCTGTGCCACAGGAGCATACTTAGTACATCAGTAAAAGCTAATTCAAAGAGGATTAAAAATAAACTTTTTGAATGAACAAAAGCCCAATGACATATTTCCTCTGGTCAGCTTCCATTTCTCTTAATACACAACCAGGTATACACCCAGCTGACGGGTTTTAACATTTTCATCATTGCACACATTTATAAAATTCATGGTTTTTGTATAAAGACCTTTATATATTTAGCTTCATGCATTCATGAGGTTTAGAAAAAAATCTGTAATTGAAAGAACAGAACTCATTTCTGCACGATTCCGTATGCATAAAATAACGCACTGATGCATAAAGCAAGGTTGAGCCAAAGTGAACATTTCAATATTTGTTGACAGGAAAAAAAAAAACACTATGTCTATTTCCAAAAGGAATAATAAAGCTTTTTCAAGCCCAGCTTTAATTATTGGGATTAAAATAAAACAAAGGGATAATTCATTCAGCAGTACTAAACTACAGACCCTACGATTGTTGTATACCTGCTCATTGTCTTTAATATGTGACCCTTCGGGAATCGCATCTAGGCCTTTCTCATCACCCGTACGCCTTGATGCTTCATTTAGGAACTCAATCACTTTATCTTCTGGTAAGAAGTCAGGATTCCACAACAGCTGGTCATCGTTTTCATACACTGAAATAACCAGAAGAAAAAGAAAAGCGAGCTAAACAACCATGCAGAAGTTTGTTCTCTCTTACAAAGCCAGCACCGAGGTCCCCTGCTCCTCCGTCCCAGTTAACGCCCCGATGCCAAACATTCTGCAATCAAAATGACGCTTTGCAGGGAAATTTCACTAGGGCTTTCCTGCTAATTCCTAGAAATACTTTCTAAAACAAAAACATTCAGGTGAAGAGCGTTGATTTTTAATACTGCCAGATCTCTACTGTCTTTTCAGAGCTTTTGCACGAGCTTTCAGAGCAGGGGAGCTTTCATAAATTTACATGAACGAAAGCAGCATGAACAAAGGCTATATCCTCTAACTTATCTCCTATTTTTATCTTGAATAGCCTACAAGCTTTGCAAGATTAAAACATCAGTACAGTAAAATGAAGTAAAATTCAAGTTCTTAGATAGAACAGAATCAGGAAAGTATCCTGACCTGCCTGGGACCCAGTCTTCCCTGAAATATAACCATACAAAAACCAGCAAGAAAGTAATTTAAACACTGATTCCATCAGCTTGGTGAGCACCTCTGACTCTGGCTCAACAAGAGAGAGAAGGAGCAAGGCCCTGTGAAGGCACGGTGAGCGCAGAAAGGGCCGATACAATAGATTGTGTGTGGCTGGAAAGGTCACAGCAGTGGCTGGGTGCATCGCAACTTGAAAAAAATCAATTTGTACATTCAGGTAAATAGAATACATATAGAAAATAAATGCAAATAGAATACAAATAGAAAAAATGGTAAGAAAAATAACCTACGTGTCTTGCAAACGAAGACACCTTCGTTTGACAAATAACACACACTTTGGAAATAGCCCTCAACAGTTTTCTCTTTTGTTTTTTTTTCCCTCCCAAAGGCTAGTCCTAATCTGACGTTTGGTTGCCCACTTAAGCAAAGGATTTTAGATATCTTGGGATACAAACCCCAGTAGAAGCAACAACTCTTTTCAGGAGACACCTGGTAACTGGTACCAAGCCGTAATTAATGATGCAAGCTAAGCACACTGCAATGTTCGCTAAGGTCCATGTCAGTAGGTCTGAAAGCAGCTTCAGCACCTTTCGGTTTTCAGAGCTACCCTTTGATTTTCAAGTCCGAGCCTTCTGAAAACATATTGTTTCATTCTGTAGATTGTTCATAACCTGAACTTCTCTAATAGTAGCTACTTGTACTCCAGGGACAGTCCTCAGAGAGCCAGTCCACTGTAATTAGCTTAGTGCAGCATCCACGGTTGTTTTTTCTGCACAGCAGCATGTCAGAACACATTCTGAAAAGCAAGGATATTCTTCAGAGTTCTAGCACTTTTGGGCTTTCGTTTATGGGAGTGGATCCAAGAGGACCGGTCTTGGAGCACAACGAAGAAGATGGGATTTGTACCTAAAAGGACTGAATACATAATCTCAGACACTTGTTTTTCAGCTCTAGATTTCATTACTAATCCATCTCAAGTCCTGTCAAAGATTTAATCTAAAACACAGCAGAAAGGAAAAGGAGGGGCAGAAGATACCAAACCCCACTGGTATATGACTGGAACAACCCTAGAACATTAGTGAAAATTTAACTTTCCCCCTCAACAGTTTTTGCCCATGACGCAGGCTCTGCATGCTGCCAAGAGCTGTGTGCAGGACTATGAAAAACTGTTTTATATAGGTTACAGCAGTGCATAAAACAGCTGTACCCTTTTTATTATTGGAGGCCAGAAGCCATTTAGAGCTGAGTAAATACCAGTAAGAGGTGAGCGATCCATAAAGCATAATTTGCCACATCTCAGGTAAATACATAATTCAAGCTCTATTTTTAGGCTGTAGCAGGAAAGCATGCAAGGATCAACTTCACAGTACAAAGCGGGTATTTTCTAATTTACTGCTTTCCATTTGCAATGGAAGCTCCTGTCTTCTCACATGGTTTTAAGTTACACGCTCTTCAACTTCTGCGGCCACCAAGCCCAGAGCTGACAAAATGTGTCAGCCTCACTGTCAGCCTGCTCTGTCAGCAGCACGACTGATGCCCTTCTCAGTTTCCAGCCAGATCAGGCTACAACGCAGCTACAGCAACCTGCAGCCTGAAGCAAGACAATGGCCAGCACCTGAGCGTATTCTCGGAAGGCATGGAGTTTTCTGCTGGTTAGTTTAAAAAATAACTTATATGAAAGCTGCAGTCCCCACCCGACCTGCAGTGTAAATGAATTCTTAGTAGTGGGCTGAATGAGCAAGAAAATTTCTTCTTTTAAGCTCACAGCTGGGTTTAAACTGTGTCTGCTTTTCCTTACTCAGTTACACTGACAATGCACTGACAAGCTCTGGTCAGGAGGGGAAAAAGAGTTCCTGGGGAAAAAAAATAAAGTAGAATAAGAGGTACTTAAAAAATGATTGAAGAGTTTTAAAATGTGAAAATGAAAGCTGCTGATGCCATTTCGTCTCTTTTAACATGTTCATCCAATTCCAGCAACACCGTTTCTTTACTATGTTTCACTTAAACAGAATACATCAGGTGAAGAGATTAACATATTCTATCTGAAAACTTGTGGAAATTACCAAATCAGAACACAAGGGCTCAGTAGGCCAGCAATATAATCTTTCTTTTCCAAGTCTCAAGCTGTGATGGTGAAGCACACGATGAACCACAGTTTGAGATTGCGGTTCTATTTTTCATGTGAAGGAGCTGTTGTATTTTGCCACACACACGACGTAAGCCCAAAGTATCTTTTCTTTTTCCCCCGCTAGAAACTTCAGTCGAACAGTGACAGTGGCAATAGTGCAGCTATGTCTCACCTTTTTCATTCTCTTTGTATTTGCAAATGCCAGCTGGAATTTCAGCTTGAAACATAGAGCCCACCATGATTTCCTGTTTCGAAATAACAGAAACAAAAAGTTAAGCAACCAGCAACCACAGCCTTGCAGGTTTTAGTGCAAGGAAATATGACCGCATCATTCCTTCTCTCTTAGAACCTTCATTCTTCAAAACCCAAAACCAAATGGCAAATAGCACTATATAGAAGCGTATTTCTCACTATCTAGGGAGGCCTTTAACAGTCATTACCATAAGAACATCAATATCTGTCAGGACGAAATGGAGAAAAACTGTGGGACCTACGGAGCTCAGAGTTACTAGGTAACAGAGCAGCTCATTATTCACGGAACACCCTTTTTAAACAGCCCATAATATTTACCTTTTTCCAGTCTTCTGAGGGAATATAATCTTCATCTTCTTCGGATTCCTCTTCTATTTCACTATCTATGAGAAATTTTCCAACACTTACTTACACAGAAGGAGCCACGCTGGAGCCATGCTGAGCAAGGCAGCCCGGGACGTCTCAGCGAGCTCCCGTGCAAGGGTGAGGGGAGGACACGAGCCCGGCCACCCACCCGCAGCCCTGCTCTGCCTCCCGGCCGCCTTATCTAACACCACAGAAGTGCAAATGGAGCACGAGTGACGGACCAGACGCTCGAGTATTGGCTGCTTTCAAAACAACCCACCCAACGAACAGCTCAAGATACGTGGCTGACCGCAAAAAGTTAAGGCAGAAATGAATATATCCACCAATTTTATGCTTCCTAATAAGACTTTGCTTTCCCTCAGCCAGCTGTGAAGCAGTTGAGATGATCCACCTCCAAACTGGCTAGAAACAGCTACTTTCTGAAAGTGTTTTTGTGTGGACATTCAGCATCCAGAGGTGGATTTCAACACCATTCTCCACGAGCTTCTAGCTCTGTTACTGCTGTTCTTTCTCCCTTGCAGCAGCAGTCACTGAATTTAAGGTAAATTACAGCACGAGATGTGAGAAAGCCACAGGTGGGCTCTTCTCAGTCTTACTGGGGTGTAGCAGGCTTGGGCGTACTGCTCAGAGCTGCACAGCAGTGCTCAGAATAATGGGCCATGATACGGGGTAGCTGCCTTTCACAGCAGAGTGAAAGCAACCACGATACCTGCTTCACGTGTACGGCAAAGGACAGCATCAGCACTAATACCATTTGTGCCGTAAATTACAATTTACATACCGCTGAACACTGTAAAAACCCCAAAGCTAGTGCAACACACTTGCAGCATCCTAGGAAGAAGAGTTAATTTAAGATAATTGCAATCTTCTGCATAGCTACGTGCTGAGGCTCCTTGACATTTTTGGATAAAAATGAGCTACAGATTAAAAAAGTGCATTAATTACAGATTAAAAAATTCATTTAGACTCTGCTATGACTCTTAAGTGTAAGGTATCAGAAGGAAACTTTTGCTTTACTTTGTGTTAGTTAAAACGTAGTACAGTAGGAATTTAATCATCGGCAGTGAAGACTGGTATGTATATAAAAGTCAAAGGTAAAATATCTGTTGTGCAAATGGCCCTCCTGACAGCTCAATACTGAAAGGATCAGATCCCACTAAGTGAAATTGCCACGGAAATGGGAACTGCCTAAGGGGACAGCTACCTAACAGCAGCTCAACAGTCTCAAGCAGCTGCAAAACCCATTTTTTAACAAAACAGGAGAAAATAATAAATCCACAATGCTGGCCATGGTATTAAATGTGCAATTCTTGAAATCAATTTTCTTCATTGGTATCTCCCCCTTGATTACTTCAGGTTTAAAAATCTATCAGCCTTTTTTGGATTTAATTCCTTTCATCTATTAGTGATCTTAAAGGTTTTATTTCTAGTAAGTTTCAGTTTTTATTTTTATTCATTCAGACTCCTGCCTTTGAAGGCGTTCATGAACTAATGCCACCTCAAGGCAGTCACACACTGTGCAGCAGCTATCTAGCTGAAGCAGTGCATTTTCTACTTGCAGGATTTTTTTTTACCTATGTCGCTGTGTGAACTGGCAGCTGAAGCTCTGACAGTAAGGTAATACCAAACCGAACAGCCAGGTGTTGCTGAACCCCTACCGAACGCTCCACAGCAGTGCTGTGACGGCACGGTGTAGCAACGCACAGGCTGTAGACTCCACAGAAGGGTATTTGTCAGGAAGAGCACACCCCTCGTTGTGCAAGTTGGTCTCCAGTGCCATTTACTGCACCTGGGCTCCACGTGCAAGGACATTTTCCTGAAGGGCACATCCACACGAGCCAGTTTGTGGGATCATAAACTGCACTGCTACTAGGCCAGGAGTAAGGTAATGAAAGGAGTTACACCGGCTGAGAGCACGCTTCTCTCAATTGCAGAAATTCAGATTTATTTCCACAGACACAATGCTTTATGAAGGCAGAGTGTCTAGCCTTATACACAGTGCCTTATCTGGGGAGAAGACCTGGCATTCAGCTAAAAATAGGACTTTTTTTGTTGCCCACTGAGTGTAATGATAATCAAGAAAGAGAGCACACGTTTGTAGGTATCTAGATGGGTATTTCAGAAGCAGAATACCGTGTTAACGAAGCTGTTCGAAAGCAAAGGCCAATCACAGTGAGATAACTTTGTAGCACTAAGCTGTACATACTTGTATCAAAATATTTACACCGACGGGGGCGAATTATCTCCTGTGGGTCTTGAGAAGCAACAGATGGTGCTGGGTCGTCATTAGATGACTGCGTCTCATCTTCCTGACCTGATGAATCCTTTATGGTTTCCTCCTTAGGAATAAGAAAGCAAAGAGGAGACAGGTAGAGCTCGTGTGTGGAAAATACTACTTTGGCAGTATTTTTTCCAAAATTGCCACCGCAGCAAAACCAACCAAATATCCTTTATCTACCTGCCTTCAAGTGGCTGTACAGACTGCAGTCTGTTCACACTGAGCCGTAACAAATGTGTAAGCACATCATATTATTTGCTGACCGTGATTTTAAGCACATCAGACTGAACACTCAGATGCTAACACACACATCAGAAACATGAAACGCAGTTAAACATCGTGTCTAGTTTTAAAATAAGTCAAGGAAATCCTTACAGTATTCATTTAATTTCATTTAACTTTAAATTTGACTGCAGTCAGTCTTCAAAGCCCTTCCTTAGGAGCTTTCAGTAGCAAGAGCAGGAGATCTTTAATGGCTCTACTTTTCTCAATCAAACGGAAATGTTATGTTCCATAAAATAAACGCCAATGGAGTGCTTCAACCCTACGGGAACAGCACCTTGGTAAACCTACCTATGTGCAAGTACATCGTTGAGTCACCGAAAGAACAAAGGTAAGAGTAAGTTACTTCATTAGAAGAGAACTCACAGGAAGAATGGGAATTGTTACAATTAGTTAAAATGAAAAGGCTAAAAAAGATATTATTTTTTCTGAGGCCTGTTGTCGCCATCATCCATGGGCTTTATGCCTACTGGCGAGCGCTCGCACCGCGCACAAGGCACCACACATGGTTGTGTGCACCTTTAACAGCGAGCCCGGTGTTATCACACGTGCAGCTTAAAGCAGCTTAAAAATAGAAAGCAGCTAAGTGCAGCAGAGCTAAAAAAGCTGCAGAAAGATGTGCACTTGCAGAGAAAGCCTGAATGATTTATAAAATTATTCCACCCCCATAGATGCATTTTACTGCCTCTCTGCTAAAAGCACCGAGTGTTGCTGGAGCTCTCCTTGTAGCCCCAGGCACACACCGGGAACCTAACGGGTTAGCTCGCTCTCTCTGCGCCCAGCGCTCCCCGCCACCCTTGGTCCAGCCCTCTGAAGGCTGGGGTAGGATAAGTGAGCACGCACTTTCGATCCAACCACAGCTCCAAGTGTGCAGTTGGGTGAAACACTGGCTGTGGTCACTGCACCGGACGGCGACTGTGGCTGCCGCGGGGCAGGAACACACCTGGTTCTGCAGCACGCTGCAAGGCGTTGGTCCCCTAAGGGGACAAGGACTGCTCCTCTCGCTGCTAGCACCTGAGCAATGGCAGACACTGGGATCTTATCCATTTAAGAGAAAAGACAGGCACTATCTTACATCAGCAAGTACCAGAACTGGAGAACCAGAGGAGGCCTTGAGAGCACAAGATGGAGGTTTTGTCGGGAAGTAGTTGAGATACAAGGATGTAAGAAAGAAGTGGGGTTCGGGAATGCTACTGGGCACAACAAAATTATACATTTCCGTGTCTTTCAATCTGTGTATTTCATGGTATGTAAATTTCTCTGCCTCTCCAGCTTCTTGAGGCTTTCCTAATGCATTCTAACTCTGTATCTTTCTTCTTTCTGAACCATTCAGCCCACAAAAAACGATCTTTTACAGCATATAACAAGGCAGCGTGCAAATCCTAAGAACTTCATTTTTGGAATCAAGTATGTCGTTTCTCATCTTTCTGTCTCATTCCAGACATTCTAAATGGGTAAGGTATCAAAGAAGAAAATGTATCCCGTTTAAACCCAGATTAGGTAATTCACCTTCCATTAATGCCTGGGATTTTTTGTCACTGACAGTATAAAGGTTTTCATATTTTAATGGAATTCAGGAAGCAACTCTGAATGCCACCAGCAATGGAGAAGTTCCAGCTGTGCCCACGACAGGACAGGATTATTACAAATATATATGACATACACAAGTCAAAAAGACCTTTCTAAAATCAGCTACCTTATTTTAAGAGCACACAGGACAGGACTTTGAAGATGCTAAATTCAAAACTATACAACCTGCAAAGATATTTGAGGCAGTAGATTTAATTAACCACCTAAAACAAGCAGGGCGATTACTGCCAGGCTGACAAAACACAATTTAGATGCTGAAGTCAGAAAACTTGCAGTAACCTCCAATGCTCACAGAGGCATCTTTTAATTCAACTCCATACTTCATTGCTGCTTCAGTGGATCAGGTTTTCATCTCGAAACAAGCACTCAGCCACATCACCAGAGGTACCTCCAGGCACTTAACACTTCGCTTAAGCCAGGCAGTATTTCTGAAGGACAATTACAATTCCTTCTTACATGATGCTAAATGTATTCACATACTCTAATTTGCCTCAGCAACAGTTTGGAATGATACAGATGAAATAAAGAGCAATTACAAGAAATACTGATGGGTAATTAAGAAGAAACATTAGAGCCGAGTACACAAAGCATCTGAAATCATCTGTCTTATGAATGATTTCTGCTGGGATCTGGCACTTTGAATGGCTGCCTAGTACAGAATGGCTGTATCAAAGTCAAATTAGTGTAAACACTTACTTTGTTTTCACCACTACAGCCACTGTTGTCATCATTATCAACATCATCATCATCTTCTCCCTCCTCCTCTTCCTCTTCATCATCTTCTTCATCATCATCTTCTTGGAGTGGGATGGTACCATCATAGCCATAAAGGCTAAGTAGCTCCTGGATTGGCATGTCACTTTCCTGATAAATATTCAAACAAAGTTGGAGGTTTATCAGAGGTATTTCCCAGCCCACATCCGCTCCGCAGCCTAAAGGTGTGCATTTTAAACGTCAGAGCAAAAACGGACAGCTGATGAGCAGGTATACCAAGAATGCCCACTCTAAAATGTGATTATTTGAAGACACTACTCTGGCAGTCAAGTATGAGGTGTGCTCCACACATCACACCCTTTTAGCACACGTAGAGCAAGCACACTCATCACTGGAATATAAAATCCATGATATTCCCTTCATCACCCCAGAACTACCCCAAAATGTGTAGTATTTTGTGCATATCTACAGAAACAGAAACAAACAAAATGTGAGTCAGCGGCAACTGCTTCCTGCAGACAGCTAAGATCCTGACAGTTTTGCAGGAAATATGAAGCTTTTTCTACTAAAAAGCAGTGATTTTTGCAGTGTTTTCAGTAACTCAGCAGAATAAGGGCCTGGACTCGCAGTGCCTGGCTCGAACACGGGGTTAAATCTTAGTTTGGAGAGTTGCACTACAGGGACAGTTCCACACGGTTCTACAGCCTGAACTTTCAATACAAAATAACACAAAAAATGCACCTCACCTATGCGTATCTCCCCTTCCTGTGCGTGACCAACCACGAGGAGCTGGATGTGGGTGAGGGACCGCCTGAATTCAGCATCGCTGATATCCAGGCAAAGACAGCAGTGTTTACACACACATCTCATTTACAAGCACAAAGCTTTAATCTAGCTGCCTACAAAAGCAGACGTAGGTAGGAAGCAAACTTACTACAATATGTGCAGATTTAAAAACCTTTATAAGGAGAATTCTGGTCTACTCTGAAGTTTACTTCAAATGGTCCCGTCAGATCTGAAGTTCGGTGACTCCTGAACTGTTATAAATTAACTGCATTCAATTTATTAACACAAATGATTGATTGCCAGGTCTGCAAATTAATTACTTCAGCGTCTCACTTTAGTACCTCAGTACCCTGTGTTCAGGAGCAGTATACGGAACCCTTAAGAGGATTTCTCAGAGATGAAACTCTCGGAGAGCATTTTCGAATTCCCTCTCTCAGAAGATCAAATCCCTTATTATTCAGCAGTGCATGCAGCTCTAACTGCCGCTTCTTAGTACGCAGTGTGAACCCTGGCTGATAATCAGAGTGGTAGTTACCTGCTGGCCCTGTACTTCTGCCGCTGAACTCCTTCCCTAAGGGCCTTCGCTGCTCAGCACACCTCTGTTTTCTGGAAGCACACTAACACTACCCTTCACAAAGTGTAAGTGCATTGAGTTCTGCGGTGTAAAACAAGGAGCAACACAGGAGCTACCCGTACTCATTGTGTGTTTCGTTTTGCTTCAAAGGACTAAACTGCTCACCCCTTTACTGGGCTAGTCTTTGGTTAAGCTATACCCACAGCAGATGCAGGCCATGCGGACCTAAACCTCCTTACCTTTCTTCCCCCTTTGACTTCTGGGTCCCCACTTCACCATTTTACAGAATGAACTCTCAGAAGCAGGGAAATGACGTTTTATGGACATGGACAACACGACAGAGCTGCGATCTTAATTAAAACCTTACAGTACAGCTATCAAAAAAATCCTATCATTATCCAAACCAATGTTCTCCAGTACATTTTCAGAAGTAATACACTTTTACGGAGCACTCCTCACCGCTATCCTATTTGTAGATAGAGACTGAGAATCAGAAAGAACTTCCATCATTTGTAGGTACGTGTGAATTACCCAACGGGGATTACTCTACGTTGCTTAGGAAAGTGCTGTTGTATTTAGGACATGTTTCCTAGACAGAGCCTTGCAATAGCCCACTGCAATTTACAAAGCCCCCAGTGCCTGTGACTCTCAGATAACATGCTCTCGGTACAGGATCATCATCGCTGTATTGGTTCGGGATATTGCAGAAACAGAGGTTAAAAAAAAGTAACATGGGTAATCAATGGCACAGAAATTTCTCATGTGTAAGACGCTTAATAACAAGAACTGGATTATAAACCACACATCTGGAGTAGAGGTAAGTGAGGGGGGGGTGATATTCCAGAGAACTGTTTCATAAGGAGCACAGAGAAGGGCAATATCAATGACTGAACTCTTCTAATTGAAGAGCTCGGGGCAGCCTCTGCAATGAGCACAAAACACATCTGAAAAACACAAACACTTCTCACACGAAATGAACTGTGCAGCACTGCCACATGCCTTGTGGACACAACGTTTACAGAGGTTAAAAATCAATGAGCAAATCCACGGAAGGGGAAAAATGACACTGGGAGGCACTACAAGAGACAACATCTGGTTCGTATGTGCCCGATCTGCACTCTGCTAGAGGCTGGAGGAGTACCTGGGAGAAGCACCACGTACTTCCATGCATGGATCTCTGATTTACAGAGAAAAGGAAGCCGTTGTACAACCCTAAGAAAACCCAGGAGCCCTCTCTGAAAAGGGGAAACTCAGAGGGAGAACCCCAGTGATTACGTACAACAACAGATGGAAAGAGGAGGGGGGTCAAAGGCTTACAAATCCCTACGCAGTGCAGGGAGGGCACCACACAGCACCCAGCAGTGCTCTGCCCACTGATGGGGCAGCACAAAGGTCAAGATCTGAGCTCCAAGTTCCTTAAATCCTCCATTGGAGGCTCCTTCCTGCTGCTACTTTGTACCACCAGCTTAGCTAAGAGTGGGAGGGAAGTGAGTCTCTGCAGCTTGCTGGGCCTGGTCATCTACTGCTTCCAAGGCAGAGCATGAAGACAGCTTCCTACCACCAAAACGATGCAGCCAAGTTTGAAGAACTGCAGCACCTGCGTGCCCAGAACACCAGAGCTGTGCCTCATGCCAGGAGCGCCTTCCTGAGCACTGCTGAAGAAGGAACACTGGTCAGACCTGGAGGGGATGCTCCTACAAACAAAGCCAGTACTGCTGAGTGCCCGCCGGGGTGTGACCGAGGACAGTCTGCCACACTACGCTGCAGGCAGCTTTCCTCCCTGAGACAAATTCTTACCTACAGGAAACGTTACTAAAACCCACCAAATTCAGTACTTCTTACTCCCTTCTTGTACCGTTCTGCTCTCAGGGAACTGGATATTCCTTATCCTGGAGCAGCACAGAGGGTGACTTCTCTGAACACAGACACAGTACTGCGATTCAGACAGAAATGTACCTGCCTGCTGCACACACAAGTGCAGGACGCTGGTCAACCTCAAGCACTACAGATTCACCAGTTTCAAACAATGAGCAGAACAGATCCTCCTCCTCCTTCCTGGAGGAATGCATAATTTTTATGACACTCAGGAGTGAAATCGCTAAGGTTCAAAAATTCTTTTGCAGAACCTGACTGCCAGCTCGCCTCTGAAGGAGCTGTACCAGGAAATCAGGCACACTTAGAGCCTGGGGGAATCTGAAGTAATAGGCGTAAGTGTCTGGGGAAAGGAAAAGACAGGATAGTACTTGTCTTGACAATGGTTTTGAGATTTAGATTGTCTATCATCCACCTCTAAGAAAAGGCATGACTGAAAAAAAAAGAGAGAGAAAGGCAGCACAAAACGGAGAGAAAGAAGCAAGCCTCGATGTGTGGCTGCTGTGCCCCAGGTAGAAATAACCACAGGTCCCCAGCAAGACCCTGCTGGGGGGGGAAGCATCTGAAAGGCAGTGCAAGCTCCACCTTAACGCTCACAGAAACCAGCCAAGTTTCTGGGCTCTAAGAGCATCTTCAGGAGTCCCATGGGGAGCAATGTGAGCCTCAGTCACAACATCCCTCGCTGTCCTGACCAGGGGAGAGCTGACACGGGCAGCAGTCTGAACGTGCAGCCCCGCTAGCCGAGAGGGAACACGCCGACTGCTGAACTACACTCATGAACAAAGCGCTGTAACGCGGTGATAGAACTATACGGCCAGATGTTGACTCCTCACAGATTATGAAGAAAAAAAAACATATTTTCTACTTAAAAAAATGACGTGGAGCTTCATTTCTCACTTCATCTCAATGAAGCATATTTAGATTCACATGCAATTTATTTATCTTTATGCTTACCACTTAATATTAAACTTGAAATTACCAGAAAGAAATGATCACTTACATCCAACACGTAGAGTTAACGTACTCCATCAATTTAATGCCGTACGGGCACAGCCACTTGTGCTAACAGGATTTGTACATTGAATATGCATTTAGAAGTCATTAATGAACTGCTCCGGCAGCCTTTTCAGCCAATGAGGTCCCCGGCAGTACCTACGTTACTTTGCATTTACAATGAGCCCAGTTTGTAGTTTAAGGATATTATTCCTGGCTGAGAAGTAATTTAAAGCAGTACATAAGTGACACCATAACCTCAAAAGGCAGAATAAATCTAACGTGCAGTTATTTCAGAAGATACCCATTTCAAGATGTATTTATCACTGTTATCAATACATGGGAGTTCTAATCCAGGCTCTGCTGACGACTTCTTGCTCCGAGCAAATCAGTTAATCTACATCTCTGTTCCCTCTGCCTTCAAAAATGCAGAGACTCCTACCTTCTCCACGGAAGCACTAGATGAATGGGTCTATAAAAATGCGAATGGAATGCAACGTTATTGGACTTTTAAAAATCAAAGTCTATATGCACTCAACAAGTGCAGTAGTTTTAGGAAACAGTAACACTGGAACACACGAGCTTAGTCAGAGCACGCTTTAACTTAACAGTAGCTCTAAAATGTAAATCACATACCCGTATAGATGCAACAAGATAGCGAACAAGTACAGCGTCACACATTAAATATTTATGTACCAAGTTCCTTTTCCCAACTTTTGAGAACTGCAAATTTAGCTCAGCCCCTTTCCCCTATCTGCATTACTTGCCTATGTTTTATGAGTGCTTTGCTTTTTTAACCCCAAAAATAAGGGCAAAAACCTGCATTCGTTTTGTGTAAGACTGTGGGCTGTGGGTGTTTTACAACTACTTAATACTACCTACCCTGTTAAGATCCTCTATTTCAGAACTGATGTTTGTTTCTCCTTCCATCATTTCCTCCTCTTCTAATGTCCGTTCATCATCAAAGTCATGCACCAGCATATCAGCTGATGGATCAAATTCATGGTCATCAGATGTTGCTGAACCTCCTGATAGGAAACATTTTAAAGAATTTTTTTAGTTAGAGTTTAGTTGGTTTTTTAATTACTATTATTATTTTGGTGACATTTTAATACTCATACTGAGAAATTAAAATATCTTCAAAATCACTCAATCATTTATCTCAGGGAAAGTCAATCAGATTACTCAGAGGACAGTGAAAGCTGTCCTTCAGGTAGTAAGAGATCAAGGGAAAAAGAACCAGGAGATAATGCTTAACCAGGCAGTTTTCAAAGTACTACGCATCTGGACAGCAGGTCCCTAGTTAAATGTTTGTAAGATGTGCAGGTTTTGAAGGCTTAATTCCTAGTAATCATAAATCTCTTTAAATCAAGAGTTCTACTGGGAGCAGACACATTCAAAACACAACTTCAGGGCAGTTGTTTCCTTGGTATTTTGCAAGCTTGCCTGTTTACAGCTACAAGGATAATCTAATGATTTTTTCCAAGTTTAAACCTAGAGTAAGCTTCACAATTATGCAGATTTTATTTCTGATGAATCATATTTTGTGACAATGAGAAATAAAGGAATGGATGAATGGTTTGGCAGATGCAGCATTCTGATGTAATTCAGCAATACCCGGTTCTTAATTCTAGCTCTGCCAGCGTTTTTCCACTTGTCTCCATGAACTATTTACATTTCATTTTCCAAAGCTCGAAGACTGTATCAACACTAAGGGTGCAAGAGGGAAGGGCTAACTGTACGGGCTAGGGTTAACTACACTTGGCAATTTGAAGCATTAAAGTAACCGGTTGTTTTTCTGAAAGAAAGAAGAGCTCAAGAGACAGCTGCAGCCCAGCCAAAAGTAAGGAGCGGAAAGCTTTTCCACAAGTAGGATGCCAAAAACCCTGCACATACGTAACACTACAGCGGTACCAAACGATAAAAAAAGATTGATATATATTGTAATTTATATTTAGGCTGACTACTAAACACCCAGTAACTCCGGGATACTGGGAGATCAGGAAATAACCATTTTTAAAAGCAGAAGTCATGAAAATCCTCATTTTCAGCAATCCAACGAGGAAAAAAAAATACTGCTTTTCTTGCTGCTTTTGTCCTTGTTACACGATCTTGATCTATCTATGTACAAAACCACACAGCAATGGCACGTCTGCTACCTGGGAGCACACAGTGCCCTTAACTTTTGACTCTCTCTACTTCTAACACCAACGGGGAGCCCGGCCCGGCGACTGAACCAGCCTCTCCCATGCTGCCAGCACTAGCTCCCACTGTGCTCCTCCGAACACACCAGCGTTCCCACCACGTGCTGGTGCAGCTTTGCAAACAGAACCACGTCCCCGGGGTATTTTACCATACAGAAACTTGTGCTGGTGCAGTCTGGAAGAAAGCAGTCGCTACTTAACTGAATACTGCCACCAAGCTACCCGGAGGTTACCAGCTGGAAGAGAGCTGCAAACAAACTTGGAGGAGTACCCCTTTCCCTCACACGCGTAAGAAATGCTCAAAATACTTACCTGGACTTGAAGACTCAACAGAAGGCTACAAAAAAAAAAAGAAAACACAAGAAATTATTTTTTCCATGTTGCATGTGCACAGACTTAACTCAATAAATCACCTGACACAGAGGGTTACAAACGGGCAAGTCACTGCCAACACACTGACAGGTAGGGCTCCACAAACACGCTGAAGCAACCCCAGGGAAGCAGCGGTCACTTGCTGCTTTGTATACCTATGCTGCTCTGTTTTAGTGAGAAGAGCTGAAGAACCACCTGTTTTATGATACAATAACCAAGTCATGGAAGGATAAAATACAGCAAAACAATTCCGTTTGAAAATAACACGTCCTAAATGCCCTCCTTCACTGCCCAGGTTATGCCAGATTACACCGACACCGGAAGCCCAGTTTCATTTAAAACAAAGGATTCAGATTTGGAAAGGTGTAAAAGGAATCACTCTCCATATTCGAAGCTGCACGGTACACAGCACAGGAAGCCCGTTCGGATCTAAAGGCAGGCACGCTTCTGGAAGACAATCAGTCACAGGGCGCAGCAACGACTCTTCACAGAACAAAGGGAAAAGCAATTTAATCCCTGACACAACTGTGAGAGAAAAGAAACTATTCTGCAAGCCACTTTCTTCCCAGGTATAACACAGACCGACAAGAATCACAGACTGCAAAACAAGAGTATTTTCTGAAACATGGAAAAAACATCACGCTTTGACAACAACCTCCATGTACCAGAGCCGCCCGTTTGGTAACCCTACGCTTCTCCAGAACGAGATCATCAAATTCTGCTTTCCCTTGCTTACAGCCTGGCCAATCCGTATCGGCCCGGGCTCCAATTTGCATGTCAGACATGCAGACCTCATTTGTTTGGAAAATTCAAGCAAATGGTTCACTGCTTTTGGGAACATACCTCACAGAGTGGTTTTTTTCCAAGTCAGAAAGTGACTTCTCCTTCAGAGAGCTGCAGTCCCCCTTTCACCGCCTTTGGTTAACGGAGACACTGCTCGGTATCGAGGACATGATCCTGTTACAGCCCAGCTCCGAGGGCTGTGTGTAAAAAGCTTTGTGAAGAATGACCAGGGGGTCTGGTGGACACCGAGGTGAATGCAGGCCACCCAACGTGCCCCCGGGGCACAGGAGGCCGTCAGCGCCCCGTGTTGCGTTCAAAGAGCTCCCAGCAAGCTGAGGGGGATGATCCTGCCCCTCTTCTCGGCCCTGGTGAGACCACATCTGGAGCAGAACGGTCACAAAGCAGTTGAGGTTGCAAGGATGCCCACAGATGGCTGGTTGAACCCCTGCCCAAAGCAGGGTCACCTAGAGCAGGCTGCTCAGGACCTCATCCGGTCAGGGGCTGTATAACCCCGAGGATGGAGACTCCACAGCCTTCCTGGACAACCTGACCTAGTTCCTCACCATCCTTTGAGTAAAGAAGCTCTTTGTGTTTAAACGGAATTTCCCCATTTTCAACGTGAGCCCGCCGTCTCTTGTCCTGCCCCTAGGCACCACCAAGCAGAGGCTGGCTGCGTCCCCTCTGCTCCCCTCACGGGTCTCTGCACCCACAGGGCAGCTCCCCCAGCCCCTCGGTGCCGGCTGCTCCGGGCCCTCCATCCCCTCAGGGACCTCCACCGGCCTCCCTCCGGGCTGCCCACGTCTCTTGTGCCAGCCGCATCCCAGCAGGGCCGAGCAGAGGGGCAGGATCACCCCCTCAGCCCGCCAGCTCCAAAATACATATCCAGTGCAACCCTAGTCTATGGAAAGGAATAAAATAATAAAACACAACTCTCAAACCACAAAGTCTGCAAACAGCTCACGGCCTCCAGAAACATCACGCTCCCTGCAGACTGCCTGGCAGGACGGACGCATCCCTCAGAAGGTTCCAGTTTGTTTTTGCTACCAACTTCCTCAGTAGCTTCAGAACGGTCTCTGTGTGCCCTTCCGCTAAGCCTCGCCTACCACATCTGCTCAGTCCGTCCTCGTTCGGGGGCCATCATCTCCGCCTTCCACACGGTTCTCGTGCGAGTGATGCCCTGCCAGTCACCTTCTGCCTTCTATTTGCAGCTAGGCGCGGTTTCACTTTACAGCCCGTCTATTTACCGGCCAGCTGCTGCCCAAAGTAGCAGCCTGACCCCTTCCACCACCCCGCGTGCCTCTGCCACTTGCGTCAGGCCCAGCAGTGGGGAAGCCGTAGCACGGGCTGCTTCAGAAACCAAGCTCCAAGAGCAGACCTTGGTTTTCCATCCTACCGGTGAGCCAAACTCTCATCTGGGGCCTCTGCAGTTGCTAGACATGCAGCAGGGAATCCCAGCCCACCTCAGGAGCCAGACTCATGGAGGAGAGGCAGGAGACGAGGAGCAACCCTTTGAAGACAACGTTGGTGTGACACAGAAGGTGAAAGAGCATCCTGTGACTCAAGAGCTCCTGTGATTACTGCAGTTCTTGACTACTCGGTCCTTATTTCCTTGTCTCCAAGCAATCGTGACCGTGGCCAGGGCAGAACAGATGGTTTGGAGGGCATTTGCTTATAGAACTTTCCTGGCAGTAGTTAAGGATCATAGGGCGACAGCAGGATCATGGTACCCCGAGCCCTAAGCTATGGCGTGTCAATGTAACAGCAGTTCCTGCGAGAAAGGATACCCCGCTACTCCAGAGGCTTCTCCTTCTCTGCTGCAGCAATTCACAGAGAAGCGCAAAGCACTTTTTTGCCTCAAGGGCTTTCATGGGAACAAAGAGCTGCTACCTCTAAAGATAATGGCATCCAAAGCCCGGAAAGTAAAAACTGCATCACAGAGTCTCAATGTATGGGCTGGCACGCTCAGATGACTCAATGCACAGCACCACCAAAAAGGTTACAGGGAACATTGGTGTGGGTTCAAAGGAATGAAGATGTATTTGTGAACTAATGCAAGGAGAGACAGGAAAAATGACCAAGGAGCGCTGCTGAACGGACACAGCACAGCTGAGCACACTTGGTCACGCGCCAGCCGAGCAACCTGAAGGAAACAGTAATTGAGATATGAAGAGTACCTCCGAGGAAAGAGAGATTGAACAAGGCATCAGGCTTGGGTGGCAGCTGAATTGGTCACCGTTTTTATTCCACGTGTATTTTCAGGAATCTGAGGAGACGTGCAGACTGGGTGTTTGAGGATGAGCGACACTCGCAGCAACAACTGAGCCAAAACAATCTTATGTCAGAAACGTTCTGCGGGGTATGGATATAAGTGGAAGAGATGTTGGCCAGTCTTGCAGACATCTTTGGGCTGGCAAGTGATGAGCCTAACAGATGTGTAACAGCCAGAAAATACCTGCTAGATGCACGGTGTGACTCTGGTAACAGCACCCTGAGCTTTGGGATGTCTGTAGTACTGTGATTTGTGATGAAGTAAGTGGTAGAAGTAAAACTGAACAGACATCACAACAGATTTATTTGAGGTCTCCAGAAGGCCGTTGGCATTACTCGCTCTGCTCGGCTCATTTCTGAACCCACTACTTCAGAAGCTGCAGCACAGGTCTGTGCCCAGCGAGGCTCCTTTCCGCGTGCTGGCAGGGGATCTTCGCGTCTTATTCCAGCGCTTCATCGCTGCTCCGTCTGGACGCGATACTCCAGGAGCGAAAGCAGTGCTAGTCCCGCACCGAGCCTGCTCTCTGCGTCTCCCACAACCTACAAATAAGCATCTGAACAGAACTGATGCTGCAGTTTCACTTCTACCTCCAAAACTGCTGCTGTAATTAACACCTTTCATGCTGCTTCGTAATGGCTTTATGAAGAAGCATCTTACAACACACTACCTACAGGCTCTACCAGACAATGGCAAATATATATTCTCTTCAAATTTACTCAGTTACATTTAGCAGCTCTTTAAAAGAAGCATTAAGATACTAAAATTAAGTTTATATTGATGGGAATAAGGCTGATAAATCACCAAGTAGATGCTCAAGTCCTTTCAACTCTGCTAGAGGAAAATATCAAAGCTGATTTCTGGGCTGCAATGGGTTGCTTTAAGAACATTTCGGGCGCTGAAAACACAACAGGAACCGGCAACTAAACCTTAACAGGCAGCAGCGTTACCTGTTACAGAACACCACGCGCACCGAAGCACAAGCAGCTGCTGGAGAGTCCGTGTCATTACTTCAGAAGTAGGTACCTACGTTGCTCCAGCAGCACTAAAGCTGCGTTTCCCTAAGCAGACTGATTAAGGGTACGTTGCTGATCTGAAAGGAGTCGTGTGTGTTCTGTTCGCAGCATACCTGGGATATCAGAACGCGGAGATGGTTACATGAATGGCATTCAAAGGCTGCACAGAAAACTGAAGCTCTGAACGCACAATTCAGACACTAGCTTGGTATCCACCCCTTCCTGTTCGAATTATTTCAGAAAAGCAGCTCAAAACATCAGTAAGACCCGTGCGTAAGCTGCAAAAGCCTTAGGAACTGACCGTGGCAGCCATTTACTAACCTCTCCAGTAAGCTAAGCTGAGCTAAATGATGGCCTGGGGAAAACGAGTAGTTCAAATGGCGAAGAACAACCTTTTCTCAAGAGGGCACGCGTCCCTTCTCATACACGGGTACTTCAGTGAAAGGCCTGCCAGTCCTTCCTGGCCCTCTCTACCTGTGCTGTGTATCAGAGTAACTCTGATGTCTGAAAACGCTTTGCCTTGGTTTTTATCTCAGAAAGAAACAATATAGTGAAGAAAGATACAAAAACCAAGAACTATTGTCCTCATTTAATGGCTTTACATGTGAACATTCCTACAGACAAAACTACGACGTCATTCAAGCCCCTCTGCACACGCAGCAGAAGCCTTTATAAACACCAGGAATTTAGTTTTTCATTTGGTTGCTACATGCCAGAACTCCTGTTTCCAGAACAGAAGATGAAGCGCAACGTTTCAGCTCCCAGGGTTCAGATGCACCCACCTGGGCCTCCACACCACCACCGCTTGGCCTTTCCCTTCCCAGTCCTGACTCGTTTCTAACCATGACTTCTCACCCCAGAGCAGCTAGGCAATGGAATGGTTTCTTTCTCCCTAAACCTGTGGTGGCATACCTGAGGGAAATGAGAACCAATGCACCGCGTTCTGCCTAAGGACCGGGTCATCGGGGAAGCTGGAGGAGCGCGGGTGCTCCCAGGTGAACAGAAGGATGCCAGGCAGGGAAGCTGCAGCCAGCAGGGAACGACGGGACTCGTTCATGGAGACCCACCTAACGCTCAGCAGGGCTGCACCAGGAGAACTTCCTTCTCGAGGCACAGTAAGGAGCACGGCCACAACAGCTGCCCAGGACCCCACCGGCCTTACCCGAAGCACACGCTGCCCACGGGGCCTTTTCTAACCGTTTACTATTCACATCCATCACCAAGTGTGGCCTCAACTTGTTGCACTACCCCGAAGCTTCCTACTCAGACCAGCTGGGAGCCTACGGAGCCATCAGATCCCACAGCAGCTGGAACCAGACACCGCCACACGCCGAGCACCACAAGCAATCATTCTTGTGCACCATTTGTGACATGAGCGGATCAGTGAGATGTTAACACGGACCGGGGCTTCTGGCCAGCAAAAAGCCCCGAACGAACCCGAACTTCCAACAATCCCACCGTTAACCTAAGGTCCCCACGCTGCGTTGGGAAGGACTCGAGGGCTCGGGCAGCAAACCACAACCATCGGTGCTCCATCAGACGTGCACAGAACCCCAGAGGTCTGCTGCTGTGGCAGGAGGAGCCTCTTCTCCCATCCCAGCCATGCAGAATACCAAATGCTATTGTTTTCTCTTCAATAGCTTGTAGGACAAGCGGAGGGAACGGCAGCAGCGAGCACACCCAAGTGCTCGGGAGCTGAAACGCTTCCTGAGGACGGCAGGGAACAGGGAACAGGGCTCCCGGACCCACGTCACTTCGCAGCCAGTCCCCTGAGGCGTGCTGCTAAAACGGCCCCAAAGTGAAACAAAAAGTCAGTCAAAGGTAACGAGAGGAAAAAAAAAAAAAAGTGCTGCTCAGCAGGACGGAGAGCTGTGAATCAGGCAGTGGGAAACCTCAGTCTAATCTGTGCAGCCTTATTTTGCGTCCAGGCATCGCTCCCAGGCTGCTGGAGCATTTCAGGCTGGAGCCACAGTGATGACGCTAACTTCACGGCTGCTTCCTACACGGGAGGCCCCTGCCCGTCTACTTATCTTGTTTTAAAGCAACACTATCGCGGCGTAAAAATGGAACGATTAAGAATGCCAAAAATGTTATGAGATGGCATTTCTTAAACGTGACGCCCCGAACTTGTCTCGGGATGCAAACAAGGTGCTTTCAGGGAGATCCACAGAGCTTAACAAAGCACTGGGACAGAAGGAGATCTACCAGCTGTTACAATGTAAGAAGGGTTACCAAAGCACTTCACGCGGTGTTAATGACCTGCTTTTCTGACCACAAGCAACTCAAGTCTCAGAATCCGAACACTACTCAGGTGCCTTCAAGGAGGTTTAACCGTGCCCTGCTCCCCTCCAACACAGCACGCTCCTGCTTCTCCCCAGCCTCGGCTGACACCTCGGGAAGCCGACTCAAGTTGTCGGCCCCACAAATTCACGCTGCAGAGGACAGTTTAAGGTGTTTGTTGCAGCAGGTCAGCGGGCTGATTCACCTCCCTGAGGGGCAAGAAACGCTCGGAGCTGCCGTGAGGAACGTCCCAAGAGCGGTGACAAACCGGGCTGTGTTTTTCAGCACCCGCGAGCGGTCAGGAGTGCCCGAGATGAGGGTGCTGACCGGGGAGAAGCCGAGTCAACCTCACGGCTCGGTGTTTTTGGAAGGAGGAGGACATCCTCCCGCTGCTCCCTGAGCCTGGTCCTACCTCCGGACCTCCCCATCGGGCAGTACCATGAGCTACCCTGCAGGAAGCTCTTCTGCTCGCCAGCTTCTGAACCGACCCCCAGGAGGCGGCCTGGGAACAGCTGAGCGGGGGCAGCGGGGGAGCAGGACCTCCCCTGCGGCAGCGAGGAGCTGCGAGCCCACCTCCTGGAAGTTACTGCAGCCACCCAGCTGCCCAACTTTGCATCAGACGGCCTGCCCCCACCCCTCCAAGTGTTGTGAATCAGAAGATCTCATTCTCGCATTTTATTCAAACATGATAAAGGCCAAAAAGACAAAAACCAGCACATTCTTTCAACTACTAATCAAGCTTTTAGGGCAAATTTTTCTCTTCTGAACAGACACTAAAATATCTATATTTGGAAAAAAATATGCGTGTATCAGGCAGCGCTCACTCCACCACAAAGACTAAATAAGCTCTTATTGCATGATTCTGTGACGTTCACAAAGCCTGAAGTGAGGGATGGTTTCTTTCTGATCATGACTCGAACAATCCTCAGTATTTCGGAGTATTGGCGCCCAGCCCCATCCCGTGAGCATGCTTTGAACTAGAGCGAAGCCCCGGCACAGGTTACTCATCCCAAATCCACAGCCACTTTAACGTACGTTCATTCAGAACCTTTTTCTTTCCTCCTTTCTGTTCCGTACTCAAACCGGCCAGTTTCTACAAAAGCGAAAGAGCATTTTTTGGTAATTTAGTTTCACTTTCTGGACTCATTCACTTGCTAACCGGCTCCGAGCTCCTGCCTGGAGCACTTCCCTGTCAGGTTCACGAAGTTCCACTCTCACATCGTGAATCTTTTAAGGTCTACAGCTCTAGCTCTGTGCAACACCTGAGGGCTTTTCCTGACTTCAGGATGAATTCCTGCTCGTTTCTTTGTAAGAGTCCACGCAGGGTTTTCCACTGGGAGGGACGGGGAAGAAGGCACGAGAGCAGCCTTACTTCCCACCCACACCTCCAACCCCCCTGGCGTGGCCGAGGCCGCCAGCTAGCCGCCTTCCCTCGCTCTGAGCTGAGCCCGTGCCGTTCCTACCGCACCCTGCTGCGCCTCGCACACCACTGCGCAGCGGCACTCTTCTGCAGCGCCTCCAGGCCGATGGCTGCTCCTGGAGGAGCCTTCCCTTCCCTTCCCACCCCAGCAGGCTTCAGACACCGCACCAAGCACGTTGCTTGCAGCTTAAATCACTATTTTATTTTTTAATTTGGATCGACCTAGAATGCAGCTCAGCCATACAACCGCTGCCAGCACCCTTCAGTGGATGGGAGTGACCATCAGCCGAGCCTACGCTGCTGCGGCGCCCCTGTGCCCCTGACCTTACCCCAGGTGGCTCGGGGCTTCCAGAGCCTCTTTGCATTCCTCCTGTCCCCGAACCCGAGGTAAAGAAGCCACAACAGGACAAACAACTGTCATAGATTTTCTTAAAGTGAGGGTGAAAAAACCCACCCTCTTCCTTTCTTAGTAAAACATCAAGCCCAACAAGCACTAAAAGCCTCACGCACCCGAACAACATCCATGAAGTGAAAAACCTGCCTGACCTCCACACCCCGTGACCGCAGTGCGCGGATCCCCCCCCAGTCTCTGCAGCGCCAGGACCAGTACGTGACAGCGCAGAATAGGAAGTAACTGAGCGCCCTGGCTGGGGCTCTTCAACGTGGTGAGCTTCAGCTCGCACCAGAGCGGAGCTCGTGTGAGCATTTCACAATAATGCCGTGTTTAATTAACAAAACTTACAAGTAGTTGGTGAAACTCGAGACAAACCCCCCGAACGCAGCGATGCTGAGGTCGGCGCAGGCCCCTGCCTCTCACCAGATGACAGGAGTTGCAAAACCACGGTTTTTCAGCCTACAAATTATTCAGGGACAAGACCTGAGATTCTCTGCCCCTCAAGAGGGGGAAGAAACACAGATGGATTCTTAACTTTTAAGAATAGATCAGTACATGTAGTACCAATTACAGGAAGAACACTACATTACAGTTTCCACTTGGGAGAAAAAAACAAATCGAAGTTAAAATGCACAGAGTCAGGAATTTCAAGGGAAGAGAGGAAAGAAACCTCATCTGTAAAATAACACTGAACCCTGCTTCCTTTCCCAGGTCTGCCTGAAAGAAACGTCCATCCCAGAGATGAGTTTTCTTACGATGTACCTCTCACACAAGCATTTCCAATCCTCCTGCTGATGCTCTTCAAGCAGCAAATCACCTTAAATCAGAATCTTCCAATAATTTGATGAAAACTTGATGGAATATCGAGTTGGCTGTCCTAACCTGCCTCCTAGGAAGCTGAGGAGCTGCTCTTACAGACCCCATCGGGATGGACAAATCCACGCCTCAATACCCAAACACGGCTCTCCCTCTGCTCCCCCAGAAGAGGCCAGGAAGCCTTCTCCCACCTCCCCCGCAACCCCCCTCCCTCTTCCAGGAGGGGTGGCCCCCCAGGGCACAGCAGGGGCTGCCCTCTCCTCCCGTCAGACGAGCCCCCTTTGTCTCAGCGACCCCGGACAGGCGGCTGAAGGCGACGAGCGCCCGCCGTGCCCCGATACCGGGCCGGGAGAGGCAGCTCCGCCAGGCCGGGACGGGGCCCGGCGCTGCACCCCCCCCCCC
>NC_048900.1:30408739-30426046 GCF_011077185.1 Oxyura jamaicensis | reverse complement strand
AGGCCCGGCACGGCCAGGCCGCCGCCGCTCCCGCTCCCGCCGCAGCCGCCGGGCGCCAGCAGAGCGCGGCCCGCGCTCGCCGCGCCCGCACCTATCGGCGGCGCCCTTCTTGGCGGCCAATCCGGACGCCGCGTCTTGCGGCGCGTTGCCGTGGTTACCGCGCGACGCGCTGCCCGCGGCCGCCGCCATGCAGGGCCCCGGCGGAGCCCGGCGGCTCCTCGGGTGCGTGGGCACCGGGACCGGGACCCCCTCCCCGCTCCCCCTGCACTCCCCGCTCCTCCCGGCCCGGTGGGGGAAGCCTCGGGGCCCTTGTGTCCTCCTGGGCCCCTCTTAGCCCGGCCCCGGACAACCAGACCCCAGTAAAACGCTTCACACCCCGGCCTTACCGCAGCCCTCCCCTCCCCGCCCACCCGTCTCTCCTCATTACCTGTGGGGAAAGCCCCTCTAGAAGCTATTCGGGGATTTTTCCAAGTCACTTTACTCGTTTATTATCCATCATCCCGAACGGTTTAAAAAAGTCATGTTATTCGCTTTATTTATTATTCATCACCCCAAATGGTTCCAATGCAAGTTAAGGAACTTGTGCATCATATTTGGTGGGTTGTGTTTCGTTGTGTGGTGTGTCATCGCTTCTAATCCCGACTGCAGTGTCAGACAAGGATCGGGAACAAGTTTGGGCATCCAAAGAAAAAGCAGCCTCACAAGCGGCACCCACACGAGCAGGGTAGCGAGATGCAGAAGCCAATTCACCATTTCCTATGGCAAAGCTGTGGACAAAGGGTCTCCCGTGGCTAAGGAGTACGCTGTACGGGTGAGAAACCGCTGATACCGCTACTGGAAAGGTTTAGACATGACTTACAGGGGATTTTAAAAGTTGTCAGAAATGAAGTGGGAGGGGGAAGAGGAAAGAAAAGGCTTGGCTGAAGTTGCAGAGCTGTGGAGAAGATGATCCAGGAGCTTTATAATGTTCTGAAACGGTGACCGTCAGTGCCCAAAAACAACCTGCAAGAATAAAAGCAAAGCAGTTAGGCATCCTTGTTTCTCCATGGTATAAAACCCCAAAGAGTAACACGGTTTGCTTTGTTTTTGCTTTTTTTTTTTAATATACTTTGTATTAGTTGTGTTTTTTTTTTTATTATTATTTTTCTGGTGTTCTGGGGCAAGGGCCTGCATCTGACTTGAGAGACTTCCAGAAGTCAGCTGTATAAGCCAATCGTACATTCTTCATAAAATAACAAAACCAGCATTTTAAAGTAAGAGCAGTTACTTCAAAAAAGTGTTTAAGCCTGGTATGATGTTCTTTTTCACATATTTTCTGCACCGAGTTGAAGGTAAGCGACTTAACATAGCAGTTCTCCTCCAAGAACTGCTTTCAAACCTACAAGAGATACGTTAACTGTAGCATCTGTATGCATTTGCCTAAAAAATGGAAGGTACTCGTAACATAATTTGGGCGTCCTGATGAAAAACCTTGCTGAATACCTTCCAGCAGAGTGATATCTTGAGCAGTGTAATAAAAAGATGCATTGTTTCTCTAGTTGCTTTTGCTGCACTGTTAATTTGGTATTAGCATATTAGGCATCATTTGCACGACAGGTGAACACCTCCCTGCCCTGCATTGTTTCGGATAAGATAAAACGTTGCATGTGTCATCACTATCACTTGTTTTGGGGATGGCAACGAAACTACTCTCATTATTTAAACATCTCTTCAGGTTTTTGACGATGAAGGAAAGGACGTGACACCCCACCCGCTCTTCCATTCAGATCCCGGTCCTGCTGTACCCAGGCAAGCCAAGCTCCTAGCATCAACTGATTACTCTGGAGGTTTTCTCTCCTCTTTTCCCATATACCAGACAAGAGGGGATGGTAGTTTTGTAGACCCCTTCGCAAGGTAAGTCAGTTAGCTGTTGTCTCTTAGCTCCTGTCTCACAGCGTACCTGTGGTCACACATCTGCTCCTCAGAGGGGGTGAGAGCTGGAATAATTGTGCAGGGCTAACAATTGTACTGTTTTACCAAAATACGTGAATTTACTTGTCATAGTCATAATTTAAAATTTGAGGGAAGGTAAGGAATAGAATAAGAGCAATCGACCAGTACCAGTGACTAAGGGTGGCTCTGTAAGAACGACTTGCTGAATGCTGATACATGCAGTTGAAAGCAGACTGCAGCATACACTGCCGTGTTGCTCCTAATTCTATTCAAATTCTCCCTCCTAAAGCACGTTCTTCTATGTAACATTCCAATATGGACCATTTTTAGAGATGGAACGTGCATCACAGTTCGAAAACGCGGACATCCATCCTACAGGTTTTGTACCGGTTAGGCCTGCGTGCAAAGCTCCGTTAGAACCTCTGCACAAACAGGTGGCAAAGCACTATCCCAGCAGTAAGGGAAGCTGCGTTCCAGCTGTCTGAGCAAGACTGCAGAGCTAAAAAGGGGCCTTGGCAGCTTTTCCACATACTGCCCCAGCTCTGCCTTCCTCACGCTTCGGTCTTCACAAACTGGAATACGTCAACACTTACTTAAAAACCTATTTTGTGTTTAGAATGAGAAATAATGAGCCGCATGGCTTTCTCAGATGGTGTGTACACAGTCAGATTGCATGGAGAGGAGATTCTATTTATTTAGTCCCAGGGACTAAAAGACAAATTGAGCGGTGGAAGAAAAAAAATACTACAAGTTAAATAAGAAAGAAGTGTTATTTACTGTTTTCTTTGGCAAAGTTAATGCATTGTAATTTCTGAGAAGAAGAGACTGCTATTTGAGAACAACATTTTGTCATGCTTCCTGGGGTGGCTGATCGTAAGGGGTAATCCTAGAGGTAGGGATACTGAGCAGGAGCAAATGTACGCAAAAAATGGCTTAAAAATACAAAGTATCTCCTGAAAAATAAATATGTCCCTTTTAGAGACTAGAGACTTTTTGGAGACTTTAATTTTAAATACAAATCTTAAAATGTCTTTTCAAATGCCTCTTGTGTGCTTACAGCTGCTCACACTTAGCTTTTGAGGAAGAGAAATCAGCTAAAAAACCTCTCAACTCTACATCAGTTTTGAGTTTTACTTCTAGTTATTATCACAGCTATCCCCTCTATGAACATTATCTATTTTTTTAACAAGCTAATCCCTTCAAATGAGTTTCTTGTGTATTTCAAAGACCTTTCGGCACATGCAAAGCCCCAGAGGACCTTAATTCCAGTTGAGAGCTGTGCTATCTGTAGGTACGTGTTACCGCACAGCAGGTAACCTACACTTCACGTTATTATGTGCTAAGAATGAATCTGAAGCTCACCAGCTTCTTTTCCATCAGCTATTTAATGCCTCGGGATGTGCTGTCAGAGGAATTGTTCCTTTTTAAGTCTTTTCAATCCATTTCATTATTTTCTCTGTAAAGCCTTCTGTGACTTCTTTCACAAGGCAGGCATTCCTGCATGTGCTATTACAGTCTTCTGTGGTTTATCCTGATAACAACGCCGCTATTTTTGTAGCGCTTTGCTAACTGACGCCTGGACTCTCACGTACCATTTCTGCTTATTTCTTTGTTACAGAAGGACGCGTGGAAACAGCAGTATTTCTAAACCAAACGCATCAACAATGGAGTCCATGCTAGATGAAACTGTAGAACCTGGCTCTCAAGGAGACACAGCTGTTAGCTTATCTGGTAAAGAACATACACTGCATAATTATAGATTTAAACTGTTCTTTGGAGCACTGAGATTTGTGAGAGACTACAGTCACAGTGCATGCAGAATGCCCAGCACTACAAAGGAACCCAGTGCCTCACAAGTTTCGGCTCCTGATCGCTGCCACGCTTTTAGAATTAATTTGCCTTCTTTTAAAGTTAGAGCAGAAAAAGTCTCGCTTGCTAACCTCCTATAATTTGTCAGATGTACAGGTGAGGCGAGAGGAGATAAAAGAACAACTGACAGAAGAAGATTTAGATAGGAGAGTGGATATTTACCTCACGGAGACGGAAACTATCTGGATGTTGGATATGCCATCTGTTGTGGCGTCTGTAGAGTCAGAAGATGCGGGAAGAATTCTGTATGTATATTTGTAGTTGTTTACATGCGTGTAGCATGCTCAGCACACCCAATTTCTCCTCATCACAAAGTCCTCAACAGGCTGCTCACACGTAGGTTCGGTGTTTTGACTACTACAGCTTGCCATTTCATCCTTGTCTGAAGCCGTACTGGGCTCAATTCTCTCTTTTGACAAGACCGTCTGAATTTTTTAACACCTCCATTTTGCTGATCAAGTTCGTGTCCTCTTTCACTGGTAAATGAATGCAGATTAGCAAAAGCAGGGGATGCTGACAAGAGAACACACAGGGGATGGGGGAAAGAGAAGATGGAGAAGTGGGGTTTATGTGAATTTCATGATTTAACAGTCAGAAATTGTAAACCTCTGGACTGATAATTATGTTTAGCTTTACAGCCAATAATTTCTTAATAACAAAGATAGAAACAAACTAGGCAGGTCCTGGCTTCTTCTGAAGCTCTTTACAAGTGCTTCTAGCTGGAAGAAAGCTCACCCACCACAGCTGATCCTGCCTTTTAAAATGTTACGCCTCCCCTCGGTTATATCTAGCTTGTTTCCACTTCGGAGTCTCCTCCCTGGACTGGCATGAACTTTGGTAGGGAGTTAACCCAGAAGGCAGTTTTTTTGGCTTCTACCCAGGAGCTGACTGTGGCAGAGTGCAGCAAAGTTGTCTGTGATGGATGTCAGACTGATAGACTTGTCACACAGCTTTTGTAGACGTAAACCCCAAAAGCTGGGATGCAGCATACTGCAGCTGGCAAGTTAAACAACTGAGATAAAAGAGATGTTTTTTCTGCTAATATACTAAGTTCGTGGTAGGACTCCAACCCCCCACTGTCTGTGAATCACACTGGAGTAATTTTCTGGGGAAGAAGGAAGAGGAAGAACATTCATTCTATGAATCAGACGTTGCTGGCGTACACAGCACATATTGCCAACTCTATAGGAACAGGCAGTGACTGTTCCTGAGTGCAGCAACCTGTTGGTGGAGTAAGGCCAGGTATAATCCATGTCTGCTGTTAGAATATTGAAACCAAGATAGTAGGAAGTGTTTCACAGTTCCCACTGACCATTTCTGCAGACCTGAGGGCTGTAAGAAAAAGAAATGCACTAATTCATTTTTGTCCCTTGGAGGCACTGCCTTTAACTCCCAGGTGACAAGAGCTGTGTATTTCTGAACTCACCTGGATTCTGCCCAAGCTCAAAGGTAGTTGGAGGAGAGATTTTTGCTAAGGCCCATCTCTACAGGCCATTTCTGTTTCAGAACAGCATCACAAGATCAGAAATAGCTGCTGAAAGATGGTATGTGGAGTGAAACATAATCTGTAACACCCCCCCAAAAAAAAGAGCAGTAAACTTAATGACATGGACAATACTCTTCTGTTCAACTTGTGCATAATGACATTGAGAAGCTGAATGCAAATGTTTCTCAGAAAGCAAATATACACTTTTTTTTTTTTTTTTTTTTTTTTTTTTTTTCCAAGGGAGCGTAATAAGATTTATGTTGACATTTGCAAAAATAGACCTGGTAATGATCGCTTTGTAGAAAAAATGATGCAAACCATTAACGGAGCTGCAAAGAACAAGGAAGTACAATGTGACAAAATCGTCATGGAAGATAAAGGTAAACACTCTGAGTACCCTCTAGGAAAGGCTATTTAGTAAGACCGGGCTCCCATTTACTCCAAGTTCCCTTGCCATTTGTATCCTCGGCAGTTGGGTTTATTATGACATTTTGTTTCCACATTAAATACTAATCTGGGAAAACACTAGCATATAGCTAGGTTGTGGGACCTCAGAAGACTCCCCCCAGGCAGGTAGGAGAGCGAAGAAAGCTTTCTTTTCTTTCTGTCATCTCTAAGCAGGGAAAGATGTTTCATCAACTTTCACTTCCAGAGCTTTAAGTTCAGACAGGCTAGCGTGATGGTGGTGGCCTTCTCTGCCTCTCCTAATACTTGAAAATCGCTACTGGTACACTGTATCTGTTGCAATAAAATAGTCATTGTGCTGTCTAAGAGCTGCTGTGTCCCATCTGCCTCTGCACTTTACAGAGTGCTTCTTAGGAGGCAGAATTTCACCTAATATTCAACTATGCCCTTGAAATATGAAAGTAAACAGTTCCCATTTTTCCTTAGCGACACCAGTTTGCATTTCTATTTGTTATAATGCAAAGAAGAAAACCTCTGTTATAAGATTTAAAATATTGGGGAATGCAGAAAATCTTGGCAGTCTCACAAGAAAATGCAATTTTACAAAACGTTCAGCTTCAATGCTGTAAAAAATTGTAGAAGAAATATCAAGATTTTGGATGTGTGCACTGAGATTTGCTCACTATGGATCTTTTGTTTGTGTGGGAGGCCAAAGAAAACTATGGGGAATGCTATGCCAAACATTTTTGCTTTGTGCTCTTTACTGTATGTAAAACGAGTGAAAAAAAAATATCAAAAGGAGAAGTAAAATAGATATTAATCTGGTTTGAAAACACCAGATCTTTCCCTTTTTGTGTGCCTTCAGTGTCAGCGGGGCTCATTCCAACCATGTTTGAAGAGCTGAGCACACAGAGGCAAGGTTACAGAGCGCTGTTTTGTGGGGAGATGGCCCCACTGAAGGAAGCCACGCACCCAGAAGACCGTGATGCAGCCAGTGCAATCACACAGCAGCTCTTGCTGCCGTCTGACCCTCAGTTTTGAAGCCCCTCTGCCAAACAGTTGGGTGTATTGTATAAAAAGTAAATCTTGCTCAGCTGTAATTCTTTATAACGATGTACAGAAATGAAGGGCTTTTATAATACAGTGTAATGAATTCCAGGTATGCTGGTCACTTCCTGGGACTTGTATGATTCCTTTAATGTGTCGGAAATAGAACCTACATCAAAAGGAGAAGCCACAAATGGGAAGAGTAACACATCTCATATGACTAAAAAGCATGACCAGACTGCATCTGTGACTTCTGCCAGAGGTAACATTTTTCTAGGAGGTTCACCTTTCTGCAGTGCTTTCATCCTTCTAAACCATGTATATCACGCTGTTGCGTGGTACAAACTACATGAAGAAAACGCTCGGTCTGCCTGTCTGGCACTTGAAGGGGAGCTTGCTAAAGATTCTCAGACAGATCTACAGCAAGACTTTTCTATACAATCCCTTTATATATAAACCATCTTAAATAGATAAATAATCAGTGACCAAGTTTGATGGTACAAAGTTACTTTGGAAAGTAGAAGCAAAACACAAATTGTGAAAAATTCTAGAAGTATCTCATCATATTGAATAGTTGAGCAGTAAGAGAAAAAAGCAAGAAAAAATTAATAGTGGAGGGATTTTTTTGATGACAGATTCTTCTATGCTTTTTGCAGGGGAGGAAGAGGAGACTGCTTATCTCTGACTTTTATGTGCAAAATGTTATCACATTAAAACTGTATTTCCCAATATTATCTGTTGGCAGGCAACATAACTTCTATGACTACTTTGGAAAATGCTGCTCTTGCCAGAATCCATGAAGAGGAGAAAAAACGTTCAGAAGCTATACTGACATCAGAAAACTTTCAGCAGGATTTATTTTTCATGGAGAGGGTTCTAATGGAAAATATCTTTCAACCCAAACTCGCAGCTTATCGACAGTTTCCTGTCCTTATAGGTTAGTTTCTTATTGGCTACCCCATTTTCAGCACGAGGCCTTGCATACTATTGAAAGTCAAGCTGTCCCTCATTGGTAGTCTTCACAGATGACAGGTCATTTAAGAAACAGACAAAAGAGTTTATGAAATGTCAACACCAGTTTTGCAGCTTTACACTCGCTTCAACAGACATTCCTACAATACTTGGTGGAAGAATGGAATAAATGAGTTTTGAGCTTGAATTACTTGAGATATTGGAGATATCGGTCAGACTTGTTTCCTGACAGCTAACATACAGATTAATTCTGCTATTTTTATTTTTTTGGATCAGTCTAGACTGATGGTAAGCAGAAGTTTTAGCTTGCTAGCTGTTAGGTTTCTAACAAAGTGCGCTCACTGTGAAGGTGGTACCTGGACCCAAGCACTAAGTAACGTTGTATCTTTTACAGGAGTTCCAAGTTAACACAGAAATAAAAAATTATTCATGGGGTTATTAAAAACATTATTCTAATAAGCAGATTCAAAATGCTTTTACAGTATTGTACCTTCTCATATTATAGAGAGTTTCAGATTCACAGGCAACAAACCCGTTACATTCTGTCACTGACTGACTACTAGCTAGCTGGAGCGTGATAATGACTAGGATTTTGTTCTGTCACTATGACAGTTACTGTGTTATTATTTTGTTAACAGTGATCTGGGATCATTTTATGATTTGCATATTACATAAAGTAAACAAAAAAGCACTTAACAAACAGTCTAAAAATATTCTCTACACTTAGTTTTGCCAAATAACAAGCAACTTTCATTCCAGGGCATGTAACTTAGCTAAGGTGTTACAACATCAATGCTTATGTCTCTTTAAAATTTGGTATCCAACTTGACAAAGTCCCTGTTTAAGCTGGTTTTTAATACAAGACATTAGAAACATTCCTGGTGGAGTGGACATAAATTCATAACTGCTAGTTGCTAGGTAGCTAAATCCGCTCTTTAAACACCTTGAACGTAACTGGCACACTACAGCCTGATCCAGACATCTTTTACATCCCTGTCACCATCTTAACTATAGTTTTAGTAGTTAGGGTGTCTTAATGCCTCAAATCTTCCCTTTTTATTTTTGCTGTAAAATATTTGCTGAAAGGACAATTTTTTCCTATGAGGTGAAGGACTGAGTTAAATAAGTGAAGTGTTACTTCTCAGGTTCTACTATATTTGTGCATTTTAGATCCTACTGTAACATCAGACAATGTCGGTACAGTAGCTGCTGTGAAAGAAGCTAAACAGGAAGAGCATGACAAGGGAAAGAAGGATAAGGAAGAGCAGAAGGAAGCACTTATTGACCCATCAATTCCATCAGATCTAAATAAAACCTTGGAAGAAACTGTACCTCCCAGTTTGGAACAACTATGGTCATATACGTGTGATTTAACTAAGGGTCACAATGTGAGCTGTATGGCTTGGAACAGAGTAAACCCAGTGAGTTAACTAATTGCTTCTTCTAAGCTGTTTACATAGAGGTATACGTAATTGTCAGGGTATTTAAACTCCTGATTTTGATATACTTTGCTGGGAGGGATCTCAAATTGCTGGATGCATCCCTACAGCCAGATGTTGCATCCCAACATCTGTATTTTGTCCTTCCATATAACAGTATCGCTACATTTTTCTAAAGGTTGGGCAGCTGCCTTGGGCTTTCCTTACACATGTATCACAACAGCTTTAATTGGTCAAGAATACATCAGTTTACTATGGATAGTCACCCAACCAACAATGCTAAGATAATAAACTTGGTCTCGTACAGAACTGGAAGTCGAAGTATAAACCCCTACCACTGAACTATTGCCATTGCTGGAGTTTATCCATGACAGTTTAGAGGTCATCTTTGTTTCTAATAGCAATCTCCCAAGAAAGCTGCATTCATCAAGATTTAAGAAGATGTGTAATAACAGGTGCAGATTTTTGAGCAGCTGGCCTGAGTTTATTTAATTCGGTTTCAGTGGAGGTGAGAATGACTCGGACATCTCCACTTTCAGAGTAATGTAAGGCTTAGTTTTTCAACAGAGCTCTCTTAGAGCTGCATCAAAAATAATGCATAGAAGGAAGGTAAAAAGCAGGTGAAGATGAGAAATATAAAACCATTCAGATTTCCCCATGGGGAAAAAAGAGAAAACGGAGAACATTACATAATGTAAACACACCAGATCCCCAGATGCAATGAAGTATGACACACTTAACAGACTTCAGTCTTAGCATTCAAAGGCAAACAAATACCCACCTACTTTTAGAATATTAGCTTCACAGACTGGTTGTTTTGTGCAGGAAAAATATAACTAATGGAGCTGAAGACTAAAGTCTTGATGCTGTTTCTTATTTTTCCTTATGGAAAAGAGTGAATGGAATTCATCAGACCCCACCATCAACAGCTGAAAGCTAAGTTTGAGATGATCATTGAAACTCATTCTATAGTGAAGATTGATAGAGAAGAGTAAAATTTGTATTAAATATTCTATTAAACACTGCACATTGAGATAATACACTTGTAGAATACTGCATATCCATCTTTGGGAAGGAACTTATATTTTAATGGCCTTGGAGGGAAAGGGTTGCAAACACAACTGACAGTGACTATAATTGCCCTTTTAGTTGAACCAGTCTCCACTATTCTAGAAATTCTGTTTGTGTGTGCTATGCTGCTGGCATACAATATAAACATGTTTCCAGGCTTTGCACTCAGAGTCACCGTTAGTAGAAAGTTGCCTTTTAAAAATGTACAAGTGAACATTGTTAAACTGAGATACATCTGTTAATCTGTGCTTTTAGGATCTTTTGGCTGTTGGTTATGGAGCATTTGATTTTAAAGAACAGAAGAAAGGCTTGGCGTGCTGTTGGTCATTGAAGAACCCCATGGTAACAGCAGTATCAAGTTTGTTTTCTTTCTTCTTCAGTGCATTTTCCTGCTGTACTATTCCTGCTATATTTAATCCCCTCTTCCAAAAACAAACAAACAAACAAAAAACCAAACCAAACAAAACATAGGATCTAGCCAGTAAGGTTTAGTTTGCTAGCCCGAACCACACATCTCTGGAAAACTGATTTTGACTGCACTACCTAGCAATGTGCTTAAGTCTTGGCACAAAGAAAGTGCCTATAGGATGCAGTTTAGTTTCTGCACCTGTCCATCCTCTCAGTTGACAGTGCCAACAGAGGTGCCAACTGTTCTGGTGGTTTTGTAACAGGGATATCTGTTTGCAGGAACTGCGATCATTGTACGTAGGCCACCAAACAACTAACAGATGGTTACAGCTCTCAGGTAATACCAGTCTATTTTAGGCAACTTAACAACGCAGAACTCTATATCCCATTTCCAATTCCTAGAGCAATCTACCCAAGACTATAAATCAGTTTTGTTATTATTATGGGTAGACCCAGGTGTGCAGATCTTTCTGGAAAAAAAAAATAGACAGTAAGAGTCTTGAGCACAAAAAATGTGAAAAATCAATCCATTTACCTTTTGTTTTTCAAACACTTGTTCAATACTTGCAAACGCTGATTACAACACATCCATATTTTAAATTTAAAGATTTTCCTTTCCAATCCATTTTATGTTATACAATGAAATTCAATGTTAGCCTGAAGGACAAATATACAAAATGAAATATGTAATGTATTTTTCATAACAGTGGCAAAACGACAGTAGATTTCATTGATGTAATATTTACATTTTTATATATACATCTGAAAAGTGAGTGCAGATTTTCTTTTAAATCTAGACTTTTTAAAAAAAAGAATCTTGGAAATTTCCTGTACAAAATGACACAGTAAAAATTATCCGATCACCAGTTGGATTTATTCTACAAACTTCCCTTGGCAAAAAACGTGCATTAGACTAATTTAAATCACGCAGACTCAAACCTTCTCTAACTTTTGATGCATCATTATCACATCGACAACAATTAAACATGTCTCCCTAGCATCATGATAGTCCTCAAGTGCCTAACGTTAAGAAATCAGACCTTGCGTGCATGCTGAAACACAGTTCTTTGCAAACTGATACTTTACTGTTTCACATTTCAAGAGATCAGAGCAGTGACCTTAAGGGTTTAACCTTTTAACAGAGATGAATCAGTTCTTTGGTTATGAGGAAAAATAACATGAAAATACTGGTTTTACAGATTACCCGAGGTACGATAGCTTATATTGCATCTTCAGCTTTCTGCAATTAGAAAGTCACTTGCCTTCCAACTGCTAGATAGAAAACAAAGGGAAGAACTTTCCAAAATGTCTTTTGTTTTAAAGAGAAAACAGCAACAACAAAACCCCACGCTGTACTAGGCTGAATCTTAGGGAACTTGATTTTTAGGTAATTGGTTGGAATAGGCCCATCTATTTCACAGTGTCATATTTCTGCACAGTCTTTATTTTTCCCTATTTTTATCAGTACACCAAGAAATAATAAACGGAACCATTCAGAATATAATCCCTAATTTTTGTCTAGAAGTAGTCACTGTGGTCATCAGTACTTTAATTTCCCAGCATGGCCTGGCAATTTATCACCTAGGGTTGAGAAGGCCAAGGTAAATGAAGAAACTAACTCAAAACATTCTTGTATTTTTCTACCGGTCAGTGGCCAGAGCGTATTTTCCAGTGCGAGCATGGTGTTACTGCATTGGATTTTTCTATGGCAAGCCCGAACCTCTTAGCAGTTGGGATGTACAACGGTACCATCACAGTCTATAATGTGCGGAGCTGTACCACCACTGCGATTCTGAAGAGCAGGTAAGGCAATGATTTGCTGTCTTATCCCACCTTGGTCAGGTCTTAGCTTCTCAGTTATGGGGTTGCGTTATTTGTTATTTGCTGCACGAATAGTAACACTTGCTAAGTAAAGCTTGCTTGTGAATA
The DNA here is from genome assembly GCF_011077185.1 of Oxyura jamaicensis. NCBI lineage: Eukaryota > Metazoa > Chordata > Aves > Anseriformes > Anatidae > Oxyura > Oxyura jamaicensis. Next base: position 30,413,488 of record NC_048900.1, on the reverse strand, counting down.
CTCAGGGATTTTGTCTATTTTTAATTTCCAACTTTTCATCAGTACCTTCCAGTTCTGACTGGAAATGCCTATATAAACATGTGGTATTGTAAAATAGTAGAGGTTTCTGGAGCAAAACTGAGGGCACAAAAGATCTGTACTAGTGCATACTTGCCCAGAAAGGGACAGAGTGGGGAAACCAGACTTTTTTCCATCCACCTATTTACACTGATACAGCCCAATCCTCAGCCACTGCCCTTCCCCCTCTGCACTACCATCACTCTCTAATCTTTTTTCTGCCAATAAATGCTTACGTTACTTTAACACCAGTACAAAGAGAGATCCCCACATTGGAAGGGGAAAATCAGTACAATGTTGTGGCTTTTTCAGAAAGCGCAGCAAGTTAGCACCACTTATGATTTGATGTAGTAGCCATGTACTAAGTAGGACAGCTCCAATAAACAAATAGTTGAGACAGCAGTGGCTTTTGTGTTTTCTCACTGATTCCACTTGCCAAAAAAGGCAGAGAGACATAGACATCAAAAATAAGTGACAGAAGCAGGAGTTACAAAGAAATGAGAGAGAAGGGATGATGGGGGAGACATTTGCCCTGAGGGCAGCTCACTAGGCCTAGGGAATTCTCCTACAGGACACGGGTTGATTTCATGATTCAGGAATCAGCGAAAGGTGTGGCAACACTTTAAAAAGGGCAGTGAAACAGAATGTAAAACATGTCTGAAAAACAAACAAAAAAAATATGGTGTAAACAGCTGGTACCGGGAGATACATATGTGTAAGAAAAGCTAAATAGCATTTTTGTCATAATACTTGACATTCATTACAAAATTGGAAGTTATTTCCACTTTAATTCCCAATTATTTTTCAAAAATGTTGTCTTTGTTGATATATAGTTTATCATGTGTGTTTTTTTTGTCCCAGAGATTCTTCAGAAAGACATACAGGTTCTGTATGGCAACTGAAGTGGTTGGAACAGGACGGCAACACAGCAGATGATGACAAGAGAGAGAGATTAATCTCTATCTCAGCAGATGGCCGACTAACCAAGTGGCTTATACAGAAAGAACTAAATTGCACTGGTAAGCATTTTCCCCTGCAGCTTTTCTGCACAGGGCTAATACCTGGAATAGCAATTGCCTGATCTTATTTCAGGTGACACTCTTTATACACAGTTATTATAAGCAAAACGTTTAAGAGCTGTTGAGAATTCCAGAGAAGCATATGACGGTGCTATGAATAACTCATATCTGTTTGACAAAAACTCTTGCTATTTGCACAGACCTGATGAAAATAAAGCGAGCAGGAAGTGAGAAGAAAAACTTACCATGTGAGAAAGACAGGAAAAGCGTAGTTCTAATATCTCGGCAGGCAGCTGGAATGTGCTTCGACTTCCATCCAAAGGTAGGCTCAGCAAGTCCATTGGGGCTAAAGTAGTGTACAGGAAAACTACGCAGCAGAGGTCCAATCCTCTGCTCAAGATACTGTAATATGCACTGGCCTGGTATTCAGCACTGGCATTTAAAGCATATTTAGTTTTGAAACAAATACTTCTTAGCTAGTAACAGTTCTACCCCAACTGGATGATAGGGTAAACCAGGTGAGTGATCTCTGAATGTGAACAGCTGAGTTGTTTCAGCCATGTTACTCACATTTGCTTTGGGCTAGATCCTGTGGTAGCTTTCCTCTGTGTGTTGGTCAAAGCTGTGAGAATCTGGCTGTTCAACATATCCCGAGTCTAGGACTCTGATGTTTCTGCCTCTCCAAAAATGTTTACCAGTGCAATCCAGCTGATTTTATGTGTGTGTGTGTGTCCACAGAGCATTTCAAGAATCCATGCATTCATCCACATGAATCACAGAAAATCCAGGATTTTCAGGAGTCAAAAATCAGGCATGTGTTCTGCATAGCACACACGCAGGCAGCCCAAACCACAACATCCTAGCAGCTCCACCTTAGAGGACTGTCACTGCCCAAACTCACCCAGTTCTGTACATATTTTTGGATAAGCGATAAGTAGGTTAATCCAGCTTAGGTTATTTTTACTTCTATTTCAGGACACTGATTTTTACCTTGCTGGAACAGAAGAGGGTCTTATTCACAAGTGTTCTTGTTCATACGATCAGCAGTTTCTGGAGACATACAAAGGACATAAGGTGAGTGATGCATACAAAAAAGTAATGAGAGCAGAAATGGCACTCAATAAAGGTTATCAATTTAATGGTTTATTTGCTTTTAGTTCCTAAACAAAACACCTGCAACATAAGAAAACTAAACTTCTTTTCTTACACAAGGAATGAGTTCCTGTAGCACAAAGTATCACAGTCTTAGAAGATTACTTTCTACACTAGAAGCGTTTTTTAAAGTAATTTATTAAAGCTTGTACTATAAAGTGTTTTAAAGCTTTAGTTCTGGCATTGTTGAAAGAGAACAATCAGTGATTTGATTGTCCTGGAAACCACAGTTAAATAACTTACCTCTGAAAGAAAGATGTTAGAACTTTAACAACACCTCCTATTTTTTACAAGTCTTTGCTTCATCCAAAAAAGCTGCCTGTTCAGCATCAGCTTCTCCTAACAAAAAGTGAAGGGACAGAATCAACTGAATGCTTTTGTTCCCAAGACCTCTCTTCTCTTATCACATCGGCTGAATCCTAATTTCCTATGGGTGCACATAAAACAATGCTGGTTTTGCTACTAAGGTCAGAGGACAGTTAGGGAGTTCTGTGAAAGGTCTGTGGGAAGAGAGCATTATTAAAAGCCATCCTGTGAGGCTCTGGAGTAACACAAAGTTTTTTTTTTGTTTCTTCCCAAACACCAAGGGTCCCGTGTACAAAGTCGTTTGGAATCCGTTCAGCACTGACATGTTCCTAAGCTGCTCTGCGGACTGGAGCATTATGTTATGGCACCAGAACTCACAGATGCCCATTTTAACTTTCAGTTCCACCACTGCTGTTGTTCATGACATTATGTGGTCTCCAAAATCAGTCTTTATATTCGCAGCAGCGAATGAAAGCAGAGTAGAAATTTGGGATCTCAGTGTCAGCATGTAAGTAACTTTTCTCAAAGAAGATTCTGAAACAATAGATTTAAAGCACAGAGGCTAAACGTTATTGCTTAATCAGTTTGTTATCAGATCATTACAAGTCCATGTCATTTGTTTTCCTTGCTTAGCTATAGATAGAAACATTGCATTTTGAAATACTCATTTTGTAAAAACAAATGCTAGTTATCAGAGAATTGTAATTGTAACAGAAGAAGCTGGGTGCCTCCAAACTGACAAAGAGTAAAGTTGCTTTTCTGCTGCAGAAATTATAGATTCTACCACATCTACAGCTAAAAGAAAAATAACAAAACCAAACTACTTCAGACCTTTTGCAATGATGAGAGATTGTCGGGTTTGCATACATCTCATGTTTTCCCACTATTGCAAAGTAGTTGAGAATCACTCATATTTTATGTGAGTTTAGTTAATCTTAGTCAATCTGTGGTCTTGTACTACTGCTAGTGTGAATTATTTAGTAATAATGACAGCATTAAGAAAGCAGTGGAGGGGGAAGCCCACTGAATCTTGTGTTAGCAGAAAGCAAATTATTCACATTATAAGAATATTAACACACACATACACCGCCCAAATATTAGGCAACAGGACAGATTTTAGGCAACCAGGATATCTTAGTTAATAACAGCTGGAATTTTTGTCTTGGTAGAGAACAAACAAAACATTGCCTCACTTCTCTACCAGCACAAAAATCCCAGCCTCACTTCTTACTTTTGGAGTTAGCTAGAAAATAAAAATAAAATAAACGTGGCATTTATCAGGCCTGCATTTCCACAGGACTTTACGTGATAGTACACTCCAGGGAAATGCGATTTTACCTATATCATCATCAATATCTGCCTTTCCTGTGTCGCAGCCTGGACCCCGTGATCACTCGCTTTGCCAACCCAGAAGCGAAATTCACATCTGTACTCTTTGCTAAGAACACTGACTGCCTGCTAGCAGGGGACAGTAGAGGAGAAGTCAGTGTGTTCGAGCTGCAGAACCTGGCTGCTTCCAGCAGTGCTAAGGTATGACTCCCTGGGAAGAGGTGGTGGTCCTCAGTGGCCTGCATGTCTGGTACTTCGTCCTTCAGAAAGGGATTTCTGTTAAAGAATCTAGCTGAAGATCTAGCTAGTAGATACTGGAATAGGTGGAATCAGATACAATCAGATGACCAGATTAAAAATTGAGGTGGTTCCTGCTCTTCTGCATGCCACACTGATGGAAACTTCTCAGACCAGAAGGAACAGGTAAGTCAACTTCAGACTTCAGGTTGCACTTGATTGCAAATTCAGAGGTTCCCCGCATTTGGGTTCGGAAGGACACGCAGGGCAGGGCTGGAGGCCAGAGCTCCCCTGGAAGGCAGGTAAGTGGCAGAGTACCACCCCTGCTGCCGAGGCAGGAGCAACATGCGCTCTCCTGGCTTGCCTGTAAGATAGTCTCACCTCATCGGTGTCAGCAAACCCACCAGCATTTTGGCTCTGTGACACCTTCATTGCTTTAGAAGCCACTACTTAACTACCTAATCTTTTGAGCTTTTAGCCCCCACCGTCCTAGAGGGTATCTCTCTCCAGTTTCCTTCCATTACAACTAGGTTCCTTTCCCACCCTACTTGTGCAAATATTGTGTCAGCAAGTGTGAAATTGGCTGTTCACTTTTGCTCCTACCAATTGACAGTAAGCATAAACCAGTGCTAATTTATACCAAAGCTCC
>NC_048900.1:30400760-30408639 GCF_011077185.1 Oxyura jamaicensis | reverse complement strand
CCCCCCCCCCCCCCCCCCCCCCCGTACAAAATGCCATCCTGGATGCTGGAAGAACAGGTAGATCCCTCCTCCCATCATCTCCCTGCACATGGCCTGGAGCCCTGAACTGTACTGCTTGATGAACTCAGCTCTCCCTTCATCCTTTCAGCTTTGAGCAAGGAGCTTTGCCTCGCTGGACTTGCATTCCCCCTTTGTAAAATGGCACTGGTACTTTTTAAAATCACTTGAGTTCTACAGTGCAAAACACTAAACAATTTGGGAGGATGGAAATGCTGGCGTTAATCTAACTTTCATTCTTAGGGAATTAAGAATGGGTAATTCATGATTACTAGCACTGCATTTAGAAGTTCTGGTAATTACCAGCAGCCTCATTTGCTAAGTACTGTAACCACAGAGCAAAACGATACTTCCCTTAAACACTGGAAGTGAGGCCGTTGTTAACATAAATGTGTTTTTTTTTTTTCCCCCTCCCCTACAAGTTACATGAAGCAGTGCAAGTCCTCTGAACCTCCGTTTTTCAGTCAGTAAGAGTACAGGAATCATTTTCTGGGTGTATCAGTGCTTAATTTCAGCCTGGGAGATGTGGCACAACTGGCGACTGAGTCACGGAGCCTCATTAGACAGGGTTCTAATGAGCATGGACCCTCTCATTAGTACAACTTGTACTAAAGAAAGATTATTATGGCAGGGGCAATCGCTTCTAAGTACAGCTACCACACATGTATCATCTTGAAAATTATTTCCCTCTCACCTCTTGTTTTACAGGATGATGCCTTACATGATGTAATCAGTCCCGCTCTAACTGCTTAACAGTAGCTAAATGACACCACTTCCCGGTTGGTAAACAGCGGGAGAGCCTTCTGGTAGTATTATCATAAAGTGTTTATTGCTCTTAAATTCATTAAAATTTATATTTGGAACCATATGGGTTGGAAATCTTAAATGGTGTAATTTTGCCCCAGGAATCCCCCCCTCATGTGATCAGGCTGTTGTATTAATACACAGAGGGCCTTCCCCTGCAATACAGATAAGGCAATAGAAAGGCCTCCATTAAAGTGGAGTTACTCAAAAAGCATAAATGCCCCAAATCCCCTCCTGTGCTGGCCACTCATCAGGAAACAGAATACACCCTAAAACCAGCCTTACGTCCTGGAATACAGCCATTTGTAGCCCTTATCTTCCACTGTGGTCTCAGATCCGTCTTGTCTGCCATCCCATAAACCACAGCTAAGGCAGAAAGCCAAGCTTTGAAAGGCATCGAGTGCCCCCGCCACCCGCAGGTCGCCCCACACCAGGCAGAATTAGAGGCTGACTTTTTCACCCCGACCAATCCGAATAGTGTAAGATCGCAGTTTAAATTCACTGTGCTCCCGCTGACGCTTTTCTCAGAGATCCTCACACGAGACCGCAGCGTGGCTGTGGAGCAAAGGGTTGTCCTTAGCAGCGCTGGAAGCCAGATCCGTGCTTTTAGAAACGTCACCACCTCCCCCAGACCACCCCCAGCAGCGGGAGAGCCAAAACTGTTGGTGGGAACCGGTGAGGAAGCAGAAAAGCTGCAGCCCCAGCCGGGAGGTCAGGGTGCTTCTGCTGCAGCAACCGCTGCCGTCGGGATCTCCAGGCAGCGTGGAGCAGCCCAGCTCTCGGCAGGCCAGGCTGTCTTCTTGGGGGCAGAACGGAAGAATCTGAAACACAAAACACATTGGTGCACACACACACAATGCCCAGTGGGCCACCAGCTGCACCATGGTGTCTTAGAGGATTTTTCAGAGACTGCTCGCACAAAATCTGGAACGTTTTTAAAGATGAGTCATTAAGAATATGAGCCAGGTTATAGCCGCAGAAGAGCTCAGCACAGCAGAGATCCCCGTCACAAGAGCTCGGAGCACTAAAGTGCTCTGCCTGTCAACTGGCAAAGGCAATAGCTGCCTGCTCCTGAAAGCATGATGTAGCGAGACATTTTATAGATACAGAACATTCAGACCCTCATTAGGCTCACAGTAAACCTCCAACATTTAAACACATCACTGAAGTTAAAGATCATTTGTGATGCATTAACTTCCACTTCCTTCTGCAGCCTGCACGTTACACAACCTGCATGCAAGCTCACCCTTGATGTGAAATGAATCTTCGTGCATCTCAGACATCCAGCCATTAAGGTGAATCATGTGTTAATCGTTAGTTGAGCATTATTACAAATTAGATCAGAATACACCATATATTTTTCATCTGTGCTCGTGACTGTTTACTTACCGATGCTACTGGTTAAAATAATAAATAAAAAAGCTTTCTGTCAAGGCTGTAACACTGTAATTCACCCTGCACACTGTGTAATCCACAGAACCGTAACATTATGGAGCTGGAAAACGCTCCTGGTGCTAGGAAGTGCTACAAATCTCCAAAGTTCCTCATGCATTTTGTTCTCAAACATGGAATTTCTGACCCGTTTTCTTCTTTAAGGCATTTCATTGCAAGAACTTTTAATTGAACCTCACAGCAACCGCAGCCAACAGCATGCGGAACACCACCGAGCTCTGGACACTAGCCGCTGTGTTGGCTCCTGGTCCCGGAGCATCAGCAGGTCTGGTGGCTGCACTGGCCACCAACACCCCTCGGGATGTGATTTTCTCCTGCTCGGGTGTCCTCGTGCACAGCACGAGTGGCTGCCCGGCACTGCAGGCTCCTCTGAGGCGTGCGGCTGCCAGCTTTGTGAGGGGAGGCTTGGCCGGAGAACCAGGAGGGGAGATGGAGAGGTGCACAACGGAGGGTAGCCCCGGAAGACGTTAACTCCCTTTTCATTCGGGATCAGTAACAGAAAAAGGCCCAGTGCCACTTAAACCGTGCTAACACCTGGGCAACGGGCGGCGGTGGCGCAGCTGTGTGGGAAACACGCGGGGAGGAAACCCATTACCTACAGAACACGTAATAAACATTTCTGCAGAACATACACATTAACAGTATTGATCTAAGCCCGTACCCCGTAAAGGTGCCACACCACGTCTCCCTGTTTTAGGGCACTTAGGTAGTCTCAAGATGCCTTTAACACCAAACCCCAGCGCGTATCCCAAAGCACTTAAAGCGCCCCCAGAACCAAGCGATTAACTTGTTTTGGGCAAACATCGTCACCCCCCAGAACGAGCCATTACCCAGCAGAGCGCACGGAGCAGCCGTATAAATGCGGGGGTTTCGGCGGCAGCAGTCCCCACCTTGGCCTCGCACATCAGCTCCCCCCTGTCCTCGCCGCCGCGCCGCAGGATGAGGAGCACGCTGCTGGCCCTCGCCGCGCTCGCCCTCCTGGCTGCAGCACACCAGGCTGACGGGGAGGGAAACGCCGTGAAGCTCTGCGGGAGAGATTTTGTCAGAGCCATCGTTTTCACCTGCGGCGGCTCTCGGTGGAAAAGGGACTTGGCCGATTATCAATACCTGTTCGGTAAGTACTAATTAATGCACTGTCACAGGGCTCGGTGTGCCCAGCTTCGAGGGGATTCAAATCTACGGGCAGAACTAAGCCCTGGCCTTCTGCTGCCCTCCTAAAAAGATGAATCTCCAGCAGGAACAGCGTGGACTTCGTTTTGAGACAGCCAGGGACGTGGTGCAACTTCACGTCTTGTTTCCTCCCAGCTTGTCTTGCTTAGCTATTTTATTTGCTATTTTGCTACATTAAAAAGATTTGGATCAAGATTTTCCAAGTCCACGAGTTCAGTCCAAGGTTATCACTGAACATTTCTACGCTAGAACATTTCACAGGTCAGAGGAAAGTCTGGCTGTGGTTAACACAAGTTTCGCCATTATGTAGCACACACCTCCTTCCCCATCCTTTATAAACAGCTTGAGGATATGAAAAGCAAGAATACAGAACGTCAAATATATGCTCTGCAACTGAAGTATCTTCACGTGCTGCTGTATATATTTATTAGTACATTCTTAGGTAGAATCAGAAAATTCAGCCACTACGTGCACCGCTAGAAATTTGTGCTCTGACAGGTTAAAATAACTAGAAAAGAAAAGAAAATAAATGAGGCAGGTGACAGTAACAGAGGCTTCCGACATTTTCCAAGCGATAACAACTGCCTTTTTGGAAAATATTACGGTAGCAGCAGCTTTAAATAGCAAAAGCAACCCTTTCTGCAATGCTCTATCAGAAAGCATGGGGAAGGAGAAGGACACACTGCTGCTGAATTAAGCGAGGTGCCTTCTGTAGCCTTATAAACTCCACGTGGCAGTGCCTGGCTGTACGGTGGTGTTTAAAATGCACATGAATTACAAGCACGGTTTAAGTGGGATATCCAGGAACTCTGGGTGTCTGATGTGTTAACGCAGTAGCTGCATCTCAGGAAACCCACAAGAAGTTCTCAGTTAACATGCTCATCAAGTGCCACCGGCACGTCAAATCACTTGTATCCTCTGAAGCAAACGTATCAGTGTAAGACTGATTAGGCAACTGCTCCTGCAAAGAGCCCTCTTCAGTGCAAATCCCTGAGTTCCTGGTATTTTAACATGTTAATCACAGAACGTGTACATCACTTGTCTATTTTAACACCATCCTGGTGAGCAGACAGTGATCCCATACATCTCAGCTGCTCCACCAGAAGCGTGGCTAATACTTCCAGCTCTCTAGCTGTAGCTTGGTCTGACTTTCCTTCTGGTCAAGATAAACATCTCTAATTGACTCGTGATTCCGTGCCTTCTCATGCTTAGCTTCTAATTTTTATGCAACAGAGAATGAAAATCCCCCGCCCTTCTCCGAGGAAGACAACGGTTACGCAGATCCCCTGACATACACCGACCGGAGGCTGGGGACCGACAGCGAGGAAATCCTCAACATCAAGCCCGAGACAAAGCGAGACGTACAGCTCGCCAGGAAGATGTCGGTGCTGAGAAAGCGCGAAGTAGCCAAGTTGCTCACCACATCCTGCTGCAGCGTCGGCTGCAGCGAGAGAGATATCAGCTCGCTGTGCTAAGAGGCAGCGGATGCTGACGAGGCTCACTGCCATCCACAGCTTTCACGTATTAAAACAATCATGCCATAAACACTGTTATTTCAGTCGTATTCTTTAATTGTGCCTTTGTTCTTTGGAGTACGCTAAGGAGTAAAGGCCGGATGGTAAATGCTGTAGTGCAAACCAGCGAACGGCTGCAATGGCAGCTCAGGGTGGTTTGCTTACATTCTACAAAGTATAGCATTTTAATTTTTAAGTGTTAAAATCGTTACATTTTTAGACATGAGTACAAGTATTTCTTTCCATCTAACTACTAGCCCAGTTTCAGCTTCGCACATAAAATGCAGTAACGTTAGCCATTTCCCACAGGTGTTTCCTCTTACTTACAAAAATCCAACAGCTGATTTTGGACCTGGTATCAACTGTGAAATACGGGCAGCAAAAAGCCCATCTTCGGTAGCATCAGACTAAAAACAATGCCATGAAAATATTTCTGTGCAGAGCATCGCACCACAAGGCCTCCAAGTCAGAGCCCTGCCACAGCATGGGAATTGCTATAGCAGCAGAGACTGCAATCAACTCAGCAGTGATTCCCCTTAAAAAGGGCAGGTGCCATGATTTGTTTCCTGTTGCAGCTGTTTCCAAGAAAGTCTACCCAAGGTCCTGCCTAGGGAGCAGTTAATTTGCACCCAGGCTGATTGGAAACCTGTATCTGAGCACAGAGACATAGGTCCCCTGCTATCTATAGGCATGGATCAGCTGAGAAACCCAATTCAAATTTTTTGCTAGATTCAAGCACCTTAAATAAAAAGGGCCAGACGTGTTGGATGTATATACTCTAAACATGATATAATTTAAAGGCATTTATCTTTTGATTCCAAATGCTGTGGGACAGTTAGTCTTAAGCACATGCTTAACTGCCTGAAAATGCCATTTAATGTGGACTATTTCAAAATGCTTCTGTTTTACTTTCAGAAAATCTCCCTGTGATTTCCATTTGGGGACCATGTAGTCACAGTAAATTCAAGGAGAAAAAGTATTACGGGGACACACTGTTCTGAAAGCAGTTAGGATCAGGTGCAAAATGGCATTTTACAGAGAATCACTTCCCAGAGAAAGCCCCGGGAAATACAGTAATTACATCCGCCGCCAAAAACCTTATGGTAACCACATTACAAAACAGGTTAGAGTTGCCTTGGTCCTTCACAGCTGTTCTCAGCAACAGAAACAGGAAGGGTTAGAGTGAATGTTAATTTCTCCCTTTGCTAAAACTCAGCTACCTCATTATTCAAAATAGATTGCATAGACATTTGCAAGAGCAAACAGTGAAGTGTTTCTGAACACATACGATGAAAACGTATCAGTCGCAGGATCCCACAGGCACCTGCTTCCGATCTGCATGCTCTGCTCGTTCAGCTGCCCAATGTGCGTAACCACAACAATCTTGTACCTCGGCACCAGAAGGTCTTTTACCCGAGCTTTGATAACCTGCAAGAGAGAAGCGTGGTTAGACTCAAATGGCGAGCTCTCTTCGCAGGGGATGCTCAGTGACTGGGCTTTCTGGGACGCAGAAGTGCGAGCATTGCCCTAATGAGCCCCTGCAATAATCCTGGTGATAATCCTTGAAACGCTGCATTTGAAACATCTCCACAAATCACCCCGGCCCCACGGGCAGGTGGATGCTTGCTGCTGACGTCATTTGACAAAAAAACCAACATTTCCATCTGCTAAAGCAGGCACATCTTTCTGCTTGACTACAGGAACGTGAGCACGGCTGTTACGTGAGGCGTTACCGTACGTGAGTGCCATCTTCCCACTGAACAGATCTCCTTCCCGCACGCATTCACACTTCACTGCTGAGTGCAGGGGGAAAAGGTACCTCAGGCAGTACTGCTTTTTCTATGCCGACAAGGGGACATATCAGATGAAAAACTAAAAGCTCAGGACTGTCTTTTCTTTGCAGCATGTGCAGAAAAGACTGGATTTAGCCAACAAGGAGTTTGCACATGTGTCACTGCGCAGCATTAAGCCACTACAGCAACACAGGTACCACCAAGGGCTTAGTTAGGAAAGGTCTGAAACACACTTCAAACTTGTAAGTAGCATTTCTGGACAGGACAAGAATTTTCTTCTGAACTGTGTGTTTGGCCAGAGCCGCTGCCGCTCCAGCAACCCTCCTCATCAAACTGTATAGATCTGCACCTGTTTCAGACCAACCCTTGGCAAATTTTGAGGGCCCCTCCAGCATTTGCTTTACGTTGTTATTGACCCCGGATGGTGCCCACCACCCTTGCTCAGTATGCAGTTAGAAGTGAGAGGTGTGCTGCTGGAAAAAAAACCCTAAAACCTCAAGTTTTGCGTTAACTGCTGGTCAGAAATGACACAGGGAGGTGAACAGAAGCCTTGTTACCTACCTTGTTACCTACCATGCCTGCAAGACCACGCTGTGGGACCCCCTCCCCAACCTCCCCATGCTGTCAGCCGCCCCGGCGCAGCAGGAGGATGAAAGGATCCACGAAGTGAATTAAGTCGGGGGTACCTCGGCGATGCTCTTCGCCATCTCCCCGCACACGCCTGGCTCGTAGGGCTGCTCCTGCAGGTATCCCCGCAGCACGTCCCGCAGGATGGCATCCACCGCGCCCACCGGAAAGCGCTTGGCAGGACCTGTTTCAGAGCGGGGACACGCACACTGAAACCCCCCCCTAAAACCCCAAATTTCCTGAGGAAAACCCACCGCCCTGAAGCGAGGCCAAGCTCCCCGCTGACACCCCGCAACCGCAGGCCCGGCCCCGGCCCTACCCGTGAGGGGGCCGCCGCCGGCCCCGCCGCCCCGCTCCTCCCCGGCCCGCTGCGCCTCGCCCGGCCGGGAGGCGGTGCTGGGCCGGCGGGATGAGGCCGGAGGGCACCGGGGCTCCGTGCCCGAACCGCCCGGGCCGCGATGC
>NC_048900.1:30322868-30400360 GCF_011077185.1 Oxyura jamaicensis | reverse complement strand
CATCATGTCGCCACAGCTTCTTTATTTCCCTTCGTGTCCCCGCTGCCCCTCATGGGCCTCCCCCACGGGTCTCCCCTGTGTTGACACAGCATCCTTACCCTGTGAGCCCCTCAGGTCCCTCTAAGCCCGCCCTGTGTCCCCTTCTGCCCCTGTGTGTCCTCATGGTCTCCGTGTGTCCTTACAGCCCCTCCATGTGTCCCCAGAGCCCTCCAGCAGGGTTCATCAGCCTCCATGGGTCTTATGGTCCTATATAATGGGCTCCTACAGCCTCCCCCATTGTCCCTATGTCACCTGTGGGTCCCCGGGGGTCCCCATGGTCTTTCCAGATCCACATGTATGCCTGCAGCCCCCTTGTGCCCCCACAACTTCCTCAGGTCCCCACCTGTCACTTCAGTCCCCTCAGGTCTCTGTGGTCCCCACAGGTCCCTAAGTCCCCGTGGCTTCCATGGCTCTTCCCATCCCTCACGTACCCCGACAGGCATGGTCCTGACATGTCTCCACAGCCCCCCATGTGTCCCCACGAGCCCTAAATGTCCCCATGGGTCCCCATATGCCAGCCCCGTGCCCCAGCTGGGAGGCTGTGCACAGTGGTGACATGGTGGGACAGCTTCCCACGGGGATTGCCACAGCCTCCACCCCTCCGCTTGGCTCCTCCGGGTGTGTTCCTGCACGTGGAAGCAACACGCACTCAAAGTAGTGTTTTCTGGTTTTTATTTTCAAGGAAAAAAAGAAAAGAAAAGAAAAGAAGAAACACATTTAAATTGCAACTTAATTGGGTGTTTAATGTGGTGCTCATGTATAGAATTAATAAACTTTGTTCTGATGTGGGGGTTTATTTGTTGCAATATTATGCATGGTAAATAATTGCATATTCAAGATTTTGTGAAATGGGTGAGAGGGAGAATGGAGGAAAGACATTTATAAAAAACATTATTTACAAAAATGATATCCACATATTCGTATCCTAATCTATAAGGCAAGTAACATTTAAAATATGTTGTCTCATGATTATCTTCAACAAGTCAATACAACACATTCATATTACCAGTGGTCAAATACAAAGCTTTGCTGCAGTAGTCCATGTGCAACAAACCTGTACGTCTTTTACAGTTTTTCTCTGAGAACATTAGGTAAGCAGCAAAGTTTTCATCACAGACTAAGCAGTACCTAGGCCATCGTAGACTAAAGGTATAATATATCTCATTGCACGTTTAGGCAAGAAAGGCCAGCCATTCATTAACTTATTTAACTTAAATCTTAAAAATAGACCTGTGTATCTTAATCCACAAATATTTATAAACATTTTATACACGAGGGGTTTCATAAAATGATATAGCTTATATAGGGTGATACCCCGGGGAACCCAGTTCGCTGCCGGAGGGGCTGCAGCAGCGGGGGCGCAGCCCAGCCTCCCGCGTCCCCCCGCTGCCAGCCCGCCTGTGCAGGACCGGGGCTGCAAACCGAGACCTGACGCGATTCCTCTCTCAAATTGCGACTCAGTTTTGGGTTAGATTTGTGCCACCAAAGCACCTGGCCAATTTCATCAGCCTTAGAGCATCCTGGATGTAGCTGGAGCTGGGAGAAAGGAGTGGGTTTCAAACGCACCTTGCATGGATTACAGGACCGGACCGCAGTGTGGCATTTCCCCAACAGTTTGCTGCTTGTCGAGAAAGAGTTCTAACAGAGAAATAAATACTCTAAGCACCCGTTAAAACCTGACGTATCTTATCCCATACTGCTTGGCCTGTAGGGAAGTCCTGCTTCTGTGCAAACCCGTGAGGAACACTGCCGCACCAACACCTGCCATTTTCAAGAAAATTGTCAGCAGCACTAGCGGCAGGCCCTCCTGAAACGCAGGGGGAGATCACACAAGAGGTGTGGGCTGTTTCTATAGGCCTACGCCAACCCCCCCCCCGCAATGAAGTGAGAATTAAAATACATCATACAAAATCACAAAACTTCCTAGATCTACAAGAATTGCTCTCCTTGTAAATTTGTGAGAAAAAGAATAAGAATTCTGGCTACGAAATGAAGTCTTTGAGACTGTAATTTCTTACAGGGAAAGTACAATGTGATGATATTACGTATTTCAGTCACGGTAAGCTTCCGAATTAAGATTTTTTAACAAAGACATTTTCACATAAAGACGATGCCTTTGACAACAAACGAATAGGGGAAAATCACTCCATATTCAGGGCATAGAACTGGCTTTCTGCAGCATGAGCTGAAATAGGTGCTAGGTGTTCAGGGAGAGCACCATCAGCTCCAGTAAGAAATAAAGCCAAACGGGGACGGGTTCATCTGAGACACAGAATTGCAACATCCGTCTGAGGGCGTTTTTGGTAAAAGATGTTTGACCCTCAGGTCATTTAAAAACATGACACCTTCTCACGGTAGTCTGGCGATTTGGAAATGTTTCTGCTGCAAAAAGGTGATGCCGTGGCTCCTGACATGGCACTTGTGCTGAAGGAGCCTCGGGAAGCTCCGCTGGGGTGCTCACCTCGAACTGCCCGGGCCCCGGGAAAGGAGCACAAGTACGGCGTGTGGGGTCTCGCTGAGAAAATAACTGCCCCTGAAGAGCAGGGCCATTTTTCACCTGGGCGCTGAACGACTTCCCTAGGGCTCCCTGATCACGTTCAAAGGCAGCTGGCTCTCCCCTGCGGGTCTGCATGGCTTCAAAGCGATGGGTGTAAGCAGCATTTCCCTCTGGTGCAACCCAAAAGCCAGGCGAGAGGGACCCCGGGAGCACCCTGCTGCGATGTGTCCCGGTGCCGACAGCCTGGGAAAACGCTGCCCTGGGAACCAGAGCTCACCTTACCCTTACAAGGGGCATTGGCTTTTTTTTTTTCCCACCTATGTTTAAAAACCCACTATAATGGATAAATCCTGAAAGAGCACGCTGAAGACAAAAAAAATAGCGTGATTTAAATATCACACAACTGTGCTGACATCCTACGAGCAGCCTGCACCGGGAGGAGCGTGCAGTTGTGCAACTTCCTCGCTGCACGATTGCGCTCGGGACAAGGTTTTGCAAGGGCAGCCACACGCACGTAGCGAGAGCTCAGCGCAGAGCTGGGAGCTTGACGGCCAGCGGCCTTACAGCAAAAATACCCAGCGGCTTTACAGCGGGAGAGCGATATTTAAGAACAAAAGGAAACGCCAAATGAAACGCTTTTGATTTGGGAATGTTTTCTAGTATTGAATGATCTCACTGTTATTAGATATTGTTGATGCAGAAAGTTGTTCCGTAACTCCTCCTGCAAGGAGCACCCTCAGCTGGCTGTGAAGCTTCAATGCTTGCAGCAAAGAGGAGAAGAAACGTTGCAAAAAAAAAGGGGGCTTTCTGTTCCTTACATCTAAAGGGCCGAGTCTGCAGGTGTTTGTGGACAAAAACACCCCGGCCCCATCTACAGCACGGTGAACCCGCAGGTGCCAGGACACGTCGTGAGAGGAGGCTGCGGAGGCAGCACAAGGGAACAGGGCTCGAAGGGACCACGCTGAGGCCTTTCTGTGCATGCACCGAGCCTCGTGACTATTTGAATGCTTCCTTCTTAAATCAAACAGGCCGAGTGCTGCTGAGGGAGGAGGGCCAGGCAGGGCTGGAGCTCGGAGCCCCCCGGCTTTGGTTGACCTGTTGGTGTGCGTGCTCCCAGCCCGAGAGCTGGTGCTGAGCTGCAGGAACCCAGCTGGGTAACAGACCACAGACCCTCGCTGCCTTCTAGCTCCTGCCGACCTGCCTGCCCTCTGCCTGCAGCAGGCAGGGCCCGGCGGACACCTTTCCAGAAACACCCAGGTTTTCCTGCCTACACGCAGAGGTGAAGCCTGTGGAGCTCAAGCGCCCTGGATGCGATGGAGCTGGGGGCTCCTGCCGCCGCTACAGAGGCTGGAACTGGTGATAAATGCCCCTACGTACGCCCTCGTTTGCTGCTCTGTGTTTAAGTCTGACACATTGCAGGCTGCTCCCCACAACCTTCCTTCTGCTGACACCTCCTGAGAGCCAGGGGAAGGAGCCAAGCAGGCTCCTGAGCATCAGACGGAGAAGTGCAACTGCTCCCTTCCCTCCCCGAGCACGGCACTGCTGGGGAGGGCAGACAAGAGTCTGGTGCCATGCCGTAGGGCATGCGGGAAGGGAAATACCCCGGCTAATAAACATCTCTCTCTGCTCAGACACCAGCCAGGCAGGAAAACCAAGCTGTCAGCACACAGCAGCATCTCCTTGTGAAGCAGCCTGGGCCGGGGAGCAGAGGCACAGCGTTCAATGCTCCCCCAAACCACCACGTGAACCAAAAAGCTATGCGAAACACTGGCAAAAACAGCGTGAAGGAAAACTGCCCCGAATCGCTGGGTTTGGCCCCAGCATCGCCCACGACAGGGGCCCACGCGTGCACAGGGAACCCACACCTGGAAAAAGGGACCTGGTCTGGGGGACAGCACGAGTGGGACGAGCTCGGGAGCTCTGGGTTATTTGGTTTTCTTTTCTGTTGTTGTTTGTTTGTTTAAAAAGCATCTAAAAACCCAATGCTAATGTAAACACCTTGTCTTTCAAACGAAATATGAAGTAAAATATCTACGTTCTGGTAATATTTACATTATAAAATCCTTATTTTCAGGACTATGCCATAGATCTCTTCTGGAAGCATGAGCTTATCACAACTGTACGCAGCATGAACCAATTACGAGGAAACTGATTCTTAGATTCTTGCCCTGCGTCCCTGTGTCTGACGGGGGTGGGCTGCCCAGCTTGCACATATTTCTATTGTGGGGGGGAAATAACTAACGGGGCTGAGTGCTCCGTGCGGCGAGTTTGCTCTCAAAAACTGGTGCTTCACCTCCCGTGTTTGCACTTCTCGTGGGCGTGCACACAAAGCACCCGTCCTACGCACACATCCCGACCCCCTCAGGACGGAGACGTCTCCAGGCCGTGCGAAGGCTGATCCCAGCGCCAGGTGCTTTTGGCAGGGCGAGGCTCGGGCTGCGTCAGTTTTTCAATGTTTGTGTATTAATATATATGTGTATTTTGCCTGCCTGATTGGTGAGTCGGAAGGGCGCAGGGGCTGCACGCCTTCAGATCCCTGACATCGGACCTGCGGGGCTCGGGGCACGCGGGCTCGCTCCCGGAGCTGTCTGGCAATGGAGATTTGAAGGAAATGCTCTGTCCAGAAGTGGCGTTTCCCCTTCTTTTTGCTGGGAGGCTGCACTAGGAGCCTCCACGCCCACGGAAACGTGGTTCTGGAGCTCGGCCAGCTGAACCCGAAGGTCGAGCTTTTTATTCATACGAAGGACTGAAGAAAAAGTAAACCAGCATGTCGGCTCTGCTTAGCTCTCTGTCTTTGAGGCACCCCCTTTATAACAGCTATCAGTATTGAATTTAAATCGTATATATTGACAAAATGTAATCTACCTCTGTAAGCATTGTGCCATTCAACAGTACTACTATTAAATTTATATACCACAGTTTAAATTACATCCATTTCATGAATGGTAAAATGCTAAAACTCAAGTGTCTAACTGCCAAAATACAGCCTTACTGGAATGAGTACAATTTACAAATACAATAATTACATTTTAAAACCATTAACAATGTTACATCTAGAAGTAAATACTGTAGGACTGGTCAAGACGGTGTTTTCCGAGGAAAAAAAAAAAAAAAGAACGCTGAAAGTTGTTGACACTTCCAACAGAAATGTCCCGAGTGCAGGATTTAGTTCATTTTCCTTAAACTGCAATTAAAACCCGTTCCACGCAGAGCAGTCCTTGGTTATTTTCCGTGTTACTTCCCACAGCCTTGCATAAGCTTCCTTCAGTTATCGGCCAAGTATTTACCTGGAAGCGGGACCAGAAGTGACCCCGGGGTGCTGCGAGCAGCGGGCTCCGTGCGTGCACAGCCGGAGAGCCAGAGCTGCTCCCGGAGCCACCGCACCCCCCTTGTGGGTCCCATGGGGGATTTTGGGGGGATTTCACGGGGTATTTCACACCAGGGAGCTTCTGCCCTCCTGCCGCCCCGCCGGCTGGCACCTACCTGCCGCGAACCTCTTCTTGATGAGGGAGAAGCGGTAGCCGGCGCCGACGAGCTCGATGTCGCAGCTGGAGAGGGTGCTGCCCTCGCTGGTGAACTGCACGGCCAGCGGGGCCGGGGCGCTCGGCCCCTCCGACAGCTGGAAGCGGGCCAGCAGGGAGCCCACGCCTGCGGGTGGAAAGTCCCACACGAGTCCCTTACGAGCCCGCAGGGACACGCCACGAGCCTGCAGGGACACGCCGTGCGCCCTGCCGACGGGTTGGCACGCGCTGCCCGCTCCCACGGGTGCACCCAGGCTGGCGGCAGCCCCCCGGAGGGGGCAGGAGGCGAGCCCCCCTCGTCCTGCCGGCAAGATTTGTACTTTTCGGACACCCTAGCGTGGGACACATGCATGAGGCACGTGTAAGAAGTGACCCACGGGTTGCTGCGTCCCCCCGTGGGACGCCACACAGATGCAGGGAGGGCTGAGGGAGCGAGGGGCTCGGAGAGCAGCCGAACCCGCGTCCCGTGTGTTAACACTCTCCCGTGATGCCAAACTTTGGCTGGCAGAGCCACGCCAGGGACGTATCCCGGATTTTCAAGGCTCTTTGTGGGGCTTTCAGCAGCATTGTCCCCAGCCAGTGCTGGCAGGGGTCGCTTTGTCCGGACTTGGGTGCGGACAAGAGAAAGAGGCCGAGGTCTGAGCGCAGCATTCATCACTAGCAACATGCACAGTTGTGTGATTACCTCCGTTTTCTGACTTCTGAGAGATATCGGGGATCTTCCACAATATCCTCTGCTGCTCAGCGTTCCTGCAAGCAGAGGAAGAAGAGCGTTTCTGTAGGAACCAAGTCGCTCCCGAGGCTGCATCCGAAGGCTGCTAAACGCTGCGTGTGCCGTGCCCCAGTGCCGCTCGGCGGAGCTGCGCCTTCAGGAGCGGGGCCCCGGGGCTTGGCCCGAGCAGAAAACACCGTGCCCCTTTTGTAGAGCAGAGCTCCCTGCTCCATCCCGCGGGACGAGGATGGGATTCGGTCCCGGCCCCCCCAGCACCCACGCCGCCCGGCGCAGAGGGCTCCTACCAGACAGCGGGTGGAAGCACGGCTTGCAGCTTGGTTACTCCTCCGTCGACGGGGACGAGGAACTGGACGTTGTTTAGAGCTACCGGTGTGGTCATTGCCTCTGTATTGTATTTGTAGTCGATGCGGAGGTCAGTGCTTGCAGGGTCACACCGCCAGCTCACTGCAAGGTTTAATGGAGTAGACTGAATACCCTGGGCAGATACCTTCCAAAATGACAGAAAAAACATTTAGTTTCCGTAGGGGTGAAGGGAGAAATCCCATTTTACAGACGCAGCAATTGCAACGTGCTTCCCAGGAGGCAACGCCTGGCATTCCCACGGCAAGCGTGCGCGGGGCTCAACACCTAGCGACACACGGAGGGGACCCCGGGACAGCACGCCCCCACCTCCTGCGACCTCCACGCTGCGCTCGGGTGCACCGCCCCTCGCGCCGACAGGTCAAGCACCCGTTTGTGGCAGGGCTCGGCGTGAGCAGAAGCCGTACCTGGTACTTGAGCATGTCCACATTGTAATAGGTGGCTTGCGGTTTCTGCTCCGATACCTTCTTTAGGTGCGTCATCAGGTTTGGCATGTTGACCCAGAACTCCTTCGTGCTGGCGTCGCTCTGCGTGCTGTCACTGCGAGCAATTAACGGAATTAATTAGGGAGGGTTAACCCTTTCCGTAAGCTGCCCCCGCAGCAGGACACAGCCGGCCATAGGCTGTGACCAGGTTTGATCCCGTGCTTGCAGACACACCGCATCCCCCCCGTGTGTGTGTTTGTGCTCAGGTGCCTCGGGGGAGGCACCGCAGAAGCATTTTGTGAGCAGGAATGGGCAGAAAATGAGCAAACCCCAGGAAAGGGCTTGTTCCTCTCTGGGCGAAGGGGCTGCGCTCAGAGCAAAAACTCTGGCAAATATTTAGGGGCTGAGAATTTCCTCCCCCAAACCTGCCCAGGCCCCGGGGAGGACAGAGACTTCCAGCACGTGTTTTTTGCAAGCGCCCTGCTCTCGCGGAAAGCCGCCTTGCCCTGGCTGGATGTAAGAGCTGGCGGTGCGGGGCTTACCAGCAGAGGAGCTGGGGGTTTGGCAGGACGTGCTCCAGCCGGTTGTAGTTCAGCACGCGGAAGGTGAGCACCGCCGGAGCGGGGTTGTTGGCAAAGTGTCGGGTGATGCCCGCCGGGAACGACAGCACCATCTCCCCCGTGATCTTCACGATGCACCTGCAGCACCGGGCACAGAGACCCAGGGGAGGAAACGGGAGGGGGGGGGGGGCTCGAAATGCAGCACCAAGGGGACGGCGAGGCGACAGCCCCCCCCCTTCCCAGCCGGCACCCTCCCGGACGCGCACCCGGAGCCCCCCTGGTGGGCACCTACTTGCTGGGGTCGGCCCCTTTGAAGTACGCGTTGACGGTTTCGGTGAAGGCGG
This sequence comes from Oxyura jamaicensis, assembly GCF_011077185.1. Taxonomy (NCBI): domain Eukaryota; kingdom Metazoa; phylum Chordata; class Aves; order Anseriformes; family Anatidae; genus Oxyura; species Oxyura jamaicensis. The sequence goes on along the minus strand of NC_048900.1, from coordinate 30,391,881 downwards.
CGGCGACGGGCAGGGTGTCCTGCGCCCCCATGGTGAGCGGGCTGGGGCCCCGCGAGGAGCCTGCAACAGAGCAAAGCCTCCGCTCGCTGGGGTAAGGGGGGAGGGCACCGCTCCCACCCCGCTGTGCTGCTCAGAACCGAGCCCCCCGCGGGGCTTTTGGGGGCAGGTATTTAAAAAATCCCCCGAGGTTTGGATAAAACTTTAACGCCATTCGGTGATTATTTCCCCCCCCACACCCCGAAATGAGCAAAGAAAACAGACGAACAGGAGCACGGGGCACCAGCAGCCCTGCACGACAGGCAATGCAGGGTGGTTTGGGCATTTTGAGGGTCCTGGAGGGGCTGGGAAGTTTGGTTCCCATCCCAAGGGAGCGGGATGCTCGCTGCCTCCTCCCTGCAGCAGGCGCTGCCTTCCACTGATGCAAAGGGCGCATCCTGCCCGCAGCACCCCCGTGCATGCCCCTCTCCTTGCATGCATCCACGTGGGATGCTGCTGCTCGCCCTGCACCCCTGGAAAGCCCACGTGTGTCTCCACAGGGCTGCAAAGCCATCAAAGCCTGCAACGTGCCGTGATGTGTTGCAGGAATGGCATCGGTGCGTGGGGCTGCCCCAAACCCTGGGGCGTGCTGGCAACCCCACCGTCACCGAGGGCAGCGCAAACACGAGCTACCAGCATGCAGAGTGCTTGTTTCTGCCCCAAAACATCAGCCCCAGGGGAGCTTCTGGTCCCCTACTCGGGGTCTGACATGCCCAGCTCGGGTGCACCCCAGGCTGAGCTTTTGGGACCAGAACATGTCCCCGGGAGGTGGCGGGGAGCGGGAGCTGCCCACGAACCGCAGCCCTGCCGGCTCCAACGTGCCCCCAGCGCATTTCTGCAATGCACCACCCTGCAAGCTTTTAAAAAAAATATATCACTGCCTGCACGTTAGCTAAACACGGGTTGTTTTGCCCCCGGAACACATCATAAATAATGGCAGAGGGTGAAATGGGCTGTTTCAGAGGGGTTTCACTCGCAGCATGCTCCCATGCAAGCTCCCAGCGCAGGCTGCAGGCGGGGACGGCAGGCAGCGATCCTCGCCAAGACGCCAAGCGAGCGGGCTGCTGCGAGCTCGTGCTTTCCTTGGGAGGCTGTCCTCAGCAAGAATCCCCTCTTCTCCACCTGCTGCTCCCCTGCTGTCGGTGCGTGTGCGCGTCTGCTGCCTGCTGGCCCTGCCTTGTGCCGTGGCTCTGTGGCACTGCGGCTGCCCCACGAGGCCGGCACGGGGTTTGGGTAGGGAAGTCAGGGTTCACACAGTCCCGTGGGAGAAGCACCCCTGCCAGCTAAATTACACCCTGGGCTTTGATAGATTAATTGGGACAGACCGCGGCACCGCAGCTGACGATCCCGCACGCCCTACAGACAGCCCAGCGCAGGCAGCGCTGCTCCTTGCCCATGGCACGGGTCAGCCCTCCCCCGTGCTGGCATTTCTTTTTCAGAAGTCTAACGCAGCCTGGAAGGGTGTTAAAAAGTAATGTAGCCGCACATCTCCCTCTTGGCCATACATCTTAAAAGACCCAGGAGAACAGATTATTTCAGCCCCGGCCTGGAACAAACGATGCTCAGCGAGTGCCAGCGCACGCGGCACATCCATCGCGCACAGAACCCCCCCAACAAGCACTGCTGGGTGTGTTCACGTCTCGAGCACACCATTTGCCTTCAGTTCCTTTTTTTTTTTTTTTCCTCTTGGAAAAAAGGTGATGAGCTTACAGCAGCAGAAGCCTCACCAACCTGTGAGGAAGCAAATCACCACATCCCCAAAGCCGGCTCTGTGCCAACCGCACATCCCAGCCCCGGCACGGAGCGAGGGGGGCTCTCCACACCCACCCAGAAACACCCAGGGGTCAAAACCATCCCCCCCGACCGCTGCAGGAACCAAGGTGAAGGTTTGGGGAGGTGCTGGAGGCACTTCCCAGCACCGCATTTCGGCAGGGAAGGCAGGAGGGAGGTTTTGGGCAGGCAGCTGCCTTGCCATGTAATTGGGATTTTGGGGGAGAGAGAAAAAAAAAAAAATCCTCCCGAATATGCAAAGCGATGGAGGCAGCAAAAAGAAGGTTTGAGGAGTGAAAGGTCCGGCTGCTGTGGGTCAGGCAGACACACGTGTAGGGGCTCGGTGGGGTGAGCAGGGCCGGGCACCGATGGGGCAAAAGGAGGGGGCGACCCCGAGTCGCCCAGGAAAAAGCCCTGGATTATTCTGAGTTCGGAGCCTAACCAGCTTTTCTTTGTTTTTAATCACAAAGTGTTAATTCACAAAGAGAAGTACAGCTCTCCCTACTCTAGTATGCTATCTAGTTACAGAAACACGATATTTGCCTTACTTTGCCCTGCACAAAGATGGGGAATAGAGGTGGTTACCCCACGGTCCGCAAGTACTTTGCTCATAGCAAATAAAAACCCACAAAACCAAAAAAAAAAAACCCCACCAACCTACAGAAATACTGCCACAACGAACTGCAGAGATCCAGATACACCAGCCCCAAAAAATGTTCGAAACCATTCAAACATAAACCCACAGGCAAACCTGCCACGTGCCCGACCGAGCGAGGAGGAGGAGGAGGGAGCACCAAGGGGACATACAGGCTTGAAGGCAGCCACTGCATGCCTGGTCCTGCCTCGTTTCATCCTCCCGGAGCCCCAGAACAGCTCCCACCACGCAGACGGACCCTGGGGACGGGAGCCCAGGGAGGGCTTGGGCTGGAAAAGGCAAAACTCAAGCGAGCATTGGAAAGGAAGAGCCCAGCAGCCGGAGGGAACGGCGAGGAGGAGGGGAAGGAGCCGAGCCCTCGCCAACACTGCCTGCACGTGCCCGTGCTCAGCCCTTTTGGCAGCGGTGTGACGGGAACGCTGCTCCCGTGCCACCACGTCCCCTCCGTGTGGCCACACCGGGAGCCCGGCAGCAGCAGCTCCTGCGTCCTGCTCCCGTGCGCTCGTTTCTCTGCTGGGGCATGCGTAAGGAACCACTCGCAGGCAACCGAATCGATGCGATGGGCCAAAAAAAAATAATGAATTCCTGTCGGTTTGTGAGCATTTCTAAACACCTGGCCTTGTCCTGGACTCGTCCGAATTTACCGCCTGGTGAAGCCCTGCTGGCAAGGCAGGCAGCAAGCGATCCGGGATGGCTTCGCCCCGCCGCGTCTCTGCGGGCTCAAGGCCATCACGAGGGGCAGGGGGGGACCCCGCTGCAGGGCCTGGGGGCTGCGGGGCCAGGCGGGGGTGGGATGCCCCTTGTCACAGCCCGACGGGGAGCCCAGCCCTGCAGCCCCCGCACCCTGCAGCCGGCAGCGACGCCGCGCTCCCCGGGGGGGCTCCGTGCCCTGCGCTTCCCGCGGGGTCCCGGGCGGCTGGCGAGGGTGCTGGAGGTTTCAGAGCGAGCACCTGGTGTTCAGAATTTTATATATATATTTTTTTCCCAAAATAAATAAGACGAATGGCACAAATCGAACCCAAAGGGTGGCAGCTGGCTGCAGCACCTCGCAGCCACCCGGGCGGGAGCCTTCGGAGGAGCCCGGGGGAGCGAGCGGGAGCGGGGGCGAGCGGAGGGCGGCGTGCTGTGCGCTACTTACCTTCGAAAGTCAAATAAAACTTTCCTCTGTCAAACCAAACGAGGGAAGGCTGTTCATTCTCTGTGTGGCCGGGAGTTGAAGCGGGATGGGGAAGGTTCAGGAGAGGGAGAGAGAAGGACACAGAGTGAGTCACGGAGCAGGACATTCGTCTCGCTACGGGGCGGGGAGCGGCGCCGCAAGCCGAGCGTGCAGGGCAGGGAGCGGGCGCTGGCACTCCGGGTTTTGCTCGGAGAACAGAAAGCAGGAAGCAAAGCTATGGAAGCCCAGATGGAAGGGAATTTTTGCCCGCTTAAAAACGATTTTTTTGTTTGTTTTGGTTTTCTCTTTTCTGTCTATGGGTGGAGCGGACGAGGCGCCCTGGCCCACGGTCCCGGGGATGTCACGAGGGGCTCGCTTCCAGCCTCGGTGCCGCAGGCAGCACGTGCAGCAAAACACAGGGGTGCGTGCGTGCATTTTGGGACGTGCCACTTCTGGAGAACCACGTCTACACAGGGCAGGAGATGCCTAACCGGGGTTTTCCCCTTTTTGCCAGTTACCTGCACTCGCACCACCCAAAAACCACTGGAGGAGGACCAGCGCTTGGCACCGGGTGCTGCTGCCAGAACCCCTCACTTCTGAATTTGGGAGGCGGTGGCGTGGCCCCTCTCGGTGCTGTCCGTCACCGAGAAGCCACCGTCGTGCCCACTTTTAGGCCAGATTCCCCCAAAGTGCACCCGCAGGCGCCTTGCCGAGGCGGGCAGCGTGCCCCTGAGAGCACCTCTTCTGACGAGACGGGCAGAAGACACGCAACGAGGAGCAAAAAAACAAAAAAAAGGCATGTGAAAACGAGTCCCCAGTGAAATCAAGCCGCGCGTCTATCCACAAGGACACACAGAGAAGAATTTTAACGAGGAAAATAATTGCAGGCTCGCTGGCACAGGCATAACAGCGCCTTTCTCTGCGGTCAGTGACCGCACATGCAGCCCCGACGGAAGCACACCAGCACAGCACGAGGGACACGCAAACGAGGCGGCAGCTCCGAGCGCTCTGGGACGAACTCTGACGGATTTGCCCCTACAAAAGGGGAGGCTGAGAGCCTGGTGCTGGCCGTGGGCATCCCGGGGGAGCCGCAGGGCCACCGGGTCCCTGATCCACTGCCACGTGCCACCTGCCCTCCCTGCCCACGCAGCCCCACCTCTGCCTTCTGGCTTCCCCTTATCTTTTTCCTCTTTCTACGTGAAAAAATCCTAAGTGGAAACGTCGCCTCCTCTGCCACGGAGCAAGGGGAGCGTTGCACCGGTGCTCGCCCAGCACCGGCCACCCTGGGGACACGGGGGGGGTGCTGGGGTGCCCTGGGGCGGCTCGTGGGGCTCGGGGCTGGGGTGCTCGCTCTGCGCTGCCACCGCTTTTCCCTGGCCATGCAGCAGGCGCAGAAGAAGCCATTACAAAACACGGCGAGGCAGCTCTGCTCACGGAAATACACGTTAAAGGGAAAACACGTACATTTAAAAGCGAGCGCCTGAAGGGTTTATTTCATGCTCATCCTATGGGAAAACCCGCCCAAGCCTTGGCAGGGCAGGGGCTGCCGGCCTCACCCGCAGCCTGAATTTCACAGCACGGTCTCCAGGCCTCCTTAAGCCCCTTACCCTGCCCTCAGCCCGGCTCTGCCCTCCAGCACAGCCTCCATCCTCCCACCACAGCCTCCATCCCCCCGCGGTGGCCGTGCCCGCCGGCACCGCCAGCCCCGTGCCCGCTGCCGGGTCCCCCAGGACCCACAGCCGGCACCCCGAGCGCGTGGGCTGCTGGCAGCATGCCCTCTGAGCAGCATGCTGTGATGGGGACCGACGGACAGAGGACGCAGAAACACCCCCGGCACCTCCGGGGTGAAGCAGCAGCGGGATGGAGACGCAGGCGGGAGGCTCCAGCCTCCCTCGGGGCTGCGGTGCCGCCGTCCCCAACAGCCTCGTACGGGGATGTCCCATGGGAACGCCTCACGCCATGGCCCAGCACGTACAGACCCAAGCAAATCTGCTTTTTTTCATTGTTGTTGTTTTGTTTTTTGCTTTTCAAGAGTTTTTGGGCTCCGGCTTCCCTCCCAGGGCCAGCCTGCTTCTTCCGTGAGCGCCCCCGGCCGCTGCCAGCCTGCAGCAGGTGGCACGTGGGGATGTCCCCGCCGAGCGCATCAACACATCGGGGCAACAAACAGGAAAAGAAAAGAAAATAAAAGGGAGCAGGGGGGCGATTCTGAGAGAAAATGGAGCTGCAGAAAGTGGGGTGCAGGCGGGAGGGCAGCGGGGATGGAGGCAGAGGCGCAGGGGGAGCCGGCAGCACCCGGAGCGTGGGACCTCGGGGCTGTCAGCCAGAGGCTGCCTCGCGCCGCACCAGGCACCCGATGGATTTGGTGAGAAACGTGGTTTTTTTGAGGATGTTTCCTCCAGAAGCATCACCTCGTTATGATCTAAGACGTGCGAAACTCAGGGTTTTTGTAGGGCCTTTGCCAAGACCCCGTTTCCCACTCCCCCTTCAACGGGGAATTTCAGGCACCTGAAGGGGTTGAGCAGTGATCGCTCCCCGGGTCCCAGCATCTGGCTTCCAGGGTGGGAGCAGCCCCCCCCAAAAAGCTTGTTTTGACCCAATTTACAGACCACAAGCACGTTTTCTGCTCGGTGATGACCTCTACCCACACCACAACTTTAGGGGCTGACGGGAGGAGAAAGCTTCCCTGACAGCACCGCCCCGGTGGGCCGCTGCGCCCACCTCCAGTCCCTTTTCGCCTTTCAAAACCTGATCAAAACGAGCGAACGTGAAACCAGAGACCCATCTAGCAAATCAAAAGGGCTCGGGACTCTTTCAAGGCCGTTCAGAGGTAGGAAAGGTGAGAGAAATGCCGTGCCGGAGGGTTTTTTTTACCAACTGTGGGAGTGGTGGCTGCACTCAGGGAATTGGTGGAAGATATGGAAGAAGTACTTTCAGCACGGGCTAAAGGTGCTATCGGAGGAGGACTGGATGAGTGAATAGGAGGGCTAAAAGGCCTGGACTGTAGAAAAACATAAAATAACACAAGGTTAAAGGAAATATGCACAGAACATCGGCGTATAACAATCAAGCTTTTGCTGAAGACGTGACCCCTGTGGACCCCAATGCAGGCTGCTCCCCGGTGGCCCCTGTGCAAACCTGGTGTGACTTCAGTTATTTAACGCGGAGACATTTCCTTCTGGATCCAGGAAAAAGGCAGATAAAATCCTCCACTGCACGGCTCGTAGGAGAGCAGTGGGGCACCGCAGCTCTGGGGGCTGTTGGGTGCGTTTAATGCAAGCGGTGTTGGGGAGAGAGCAGTGCCAATCGTGCCCATGCACCCTCACTGGGTCCTCAGGGCTCCTTTGGGGATGATTTTACTAGCTAGCCCCGAGCTGCAGGGAGGAGCCGGGCACCCTGGTTGCAGCACAGCCACAGGTAGCATTCCCTGCTGTCCCTGTCCCTGCTCCCCGTGCTGCTTCGTGTCCAAACCCATCCTTTTTTTTTCCCACGGGAGCAGCAACTTCGTGCCCGTCCCAAACCCTCTAACCCCCTGCAAACCCTGGGGATGCAGCCCCCGACTCGCTCGCTGCCCTTTCCCCATTCAAGCCTCATTTCCTAAATCCCAGAAAGCTCCAGCCAGCCCCTGACCCCAAGCCGTGACACGGCACCTACCAGGTCGGCGACGGCGGGCTTGCCGGGGGGGCAGCTTGGGCCGGGAGGGGGGCCGCGGCGGCGGGGGTGGCGGGGTGCCGCAGGCGGCCAGCGGCGTGCCGGGGCGAGCCGGGGACGAGGAACCTGCAACAAGGACAGGGAGGTGAGTGCCAAGCCAGTGCCCAAATGCTGCTCCCTGGGAGCTGGCACGGGTGGCAGGGAGGGGACGGGGACCCCTCACCCCATATCCAGCCTCGATCCTTTTGGGAGCCCTGCAGCTCTGGCTGAGCAGGAGGGGGTGATGCATCAGGACGTTTCACCCCGGCGGCAGCCGGTGCTGCCGTGCCAAAGGCCCTGCTTCCCCTCCATCGTGGTAGCTTGCAGCAGAGATTTGGGCTCCCCTTGCCCGCCCTGAGGCTTTGTGAGCTGCAAAACCACCGCCTGCCTCCATCCACCCCGGCACGGCTCCCACAGCTCGCGGGACCACCGCAGGGTCAGTCCTGCCCCGTGAAAAAGGGAAGCCTGGTGGGCATCCCAAGAGGGATGGGGCTTTATCCCAGTGATGAAGAGGAAGGGCAGGAGCAACGTTATGGGCTCTGCTGGGAGCAGAAAGCGTTTTCCCAGCTGGCTAGAAGAGTTTCCATGAACAACTGAGGGTTGCTGCTGCCCAGGAGGAACGGCAGCCGGGCGACACCGATCTGCGGGGTCACCGAGCAGCGTGGTACTTGCCAGCAGCCTCCCCAAAGGCAAGCGGTGATGCGGAGGGACGTGTTGTGCCTGAGCAGACACCAAGAGTTTGTGTTCAGCTTTATTTCTCCTGCTTACAAGAGAAACAGCTCGCGGAGCTTTGTGGGTGGTAGCTCTGATTAAGGATCTATCAGAGCGAGACCTATAGCAATTAGACCTTACGGCAGGTGCTAAGAGAAGGGGGGCACCTCGGAAAATTAAGTCATTTTTATTTAGAAGCCCACTTTGGGTGCCAAAGCTTGACTTTTTTTCCCTCCTTGTCCACACGAAAGCCTGGCAAAACAGGAATTATTCAGGGCAAGTAGCCTCACGGCACCGGACAGATGCCACCAGGTGGCTTTTGAAGGTTGATCACCCAGAAGCAGCGACGCACCGTTAGTCCAAAGCCCTGCCAGACGCCAGGTTCAGCAGGGGGATGCTTGCTCCTCACATTTGAGGGCTCTCCGGATACTTGCTGGGCCAGGAGGATGCCAGGAGCCCCTTCAGATGCTGGTCCCAGCCCTGCCATGGTGGCACTGCTGGCCCCAGGTCCCTGCACGGTGCCAGGGCCGGCTCCGCAGCAGAGCCCCCGACATCCCCGGGGCTGGACGCAGGAGCAGGGGCCCCCAGAAGGAGGAGCAGGAAAGGAACCTGGCTGGCACCATGCACCCGCTGCCACCAGACGTGGCTTTCTGGAGGCTGGCACCATCTTTGTGGGCGTATTTCAGCCCCCGGCAGCCTTACAGCTCACGTTTCTGGCTTTTACACCGGGACTGGCTGAGGACCAGGTCTCAGCAGCCTGCAAAGCACGCAGAAAGGAGCCGGAAGGCAAGTTCTAGCAAGAGGCGAGGATCCTCTGAAACTGGCCACGGTGCCACGCGAGCCCAGCTCCAGCCAGCTGAGTGGGGTTTCCCTGTCGGTCCCCACACACGCGGCCACCTTCACCGCCCCGTCCTGCCCCTCTCAGCTCACACAGCACCACTGTCACCGCAGCGGTGTCACCGTAAGAGGCTCAGCACGTCCCGCTCCCAGCCAGGCCCCTGGGTGGCCATGCCACCCCCCACCGACCCCCTGGGCACCTGGCAAGAGCAGCACAGGCTGAGCACCACCAGCACCCATGGGTGCCAGGCTGGGGGAGAGCGGGCGTAAGCTGACCCCTGCCACAGGGGCATGTTTAATTAAGCAGGTGAAGCCAGGCAGGAAGCACGTGTCAGACAAAGCTAGGAGAGTGTTTTTCTGAAACACGCCCTCTGAAAGCCGTCTCTCCAAAGGGGGAGACAACGCGGGGCTGTGGGGATGGGGACTGCCTTCACCCCTGTGCCTACTGCTGTCCTGGGGGGCTGCTGCTGGCAGCCCGGGGGTGATGGGGGCGATGAGCTGCCTGCCTGCAACACGTTTTGTTAAAGCAGCACGGTTCCGAGGCTTGCTTAGAAGTTCATCACCAGCTGGGAATGTTTCTTCCTTTGTTCACTCTGAAGCCTACAGAGGGCACAGCCACGAGCACGCTCACGCCAAATGGTTTTAGGGGAGGTTATGCGCATAGCAGGGACGGGAAGGGCGGCTCGGGGGACACCGACAGCCCCCCAGCTTTGGGGAAGGCACAGCAGGGAGCACAACACGGGGGGGCCGAGGGCAGCCAGGCACACAGCGGGTGGTGGGGGCGGCGGGGACGTACCGCTGGGGCTTCCCGCGCCGCTGCTGGCGCCCGGTCCAGGGGATGAGACCACCGTGCGGTAGGTGGGCGGCGGGGGGGGTGGTGGGGTCGCTCTCTGTCCCGGCCCAAAATCCTTGGGGGAGGCAACCGGCTCCGCGTTCTCCTCTTTAGCGTGGGGCTGCTCCAAAGCCTTCTTCTGGAGCTCCTCCAGGCGCAGCGGGGAGGGGAGGGCGCGGGGGGGGCTCGGCCACCGGGCTGCCCGCTGCCCCCGCCGGGGGGGACGCCACCTTCTCGCGGGGCCTCGGCGCCCCCGTCACTTTATCCGGGGAGGGATCGGAAAAATTGACCCACTTGTCTTCCGTGTGCACAACCACAGACTTGGGGGACAGCACGGGGCCAAAAATGCTGTCCAAGTCATTGATCGACGGCACTTTGTCACTTTTGGCCTCGGCGGCTGGCTGGTCGCTTCCTGCGGTCAAAGCAGTCGGGTTTAGGGTTAGGGGGCGGCGGGGGCTCGCGCCCGCTGCTTTCTAGAGGGTTTTCCTACGAGCTGCCAGGACCGCAATGCAGGCACGAGTATCCACAGCAGAACATGTGCAACGTGTAACAAGCCACACGGGACTGAAACACACACACCGCGGGGAAAGCATGCCCGCCCCTGCCTCCTGCAGGGCTGCCCCCAGGTCCCCTCTGCTCGCACCCTTCACGGCTGGCACGCAGCCCTCCTTACCTCCCGGCCACGCGGCAGCAGCACCGGTTATTAGAAGGTATTCGACTCAGAAGCTATTAAAGTTAGGCACTCAACTCAGACGAAAGCTCTCTTGCACGCTCCGCTCATATATTTATATACAGGTCCATATAAATATATACACAGACATGCTGGTTTGACAGCGACACTGCCGAGGGCATGCAGCACAGGGAAGCAGACCACGGGGATGTATTCCAGCTGCGACCAGCAGCAGGTAAAGGCAGGAGGCTCTGCTCGCTCACGGAGCCTCCAGGCGGCTGTTAACGATGACACGTTAACGAGCACGGCAGCAGGACACGGCAGCTCAGGCACGCGCCTGCAGCACGGCGCGGTGCTCCCCGATCCCACCGCTGCTCGGTTGGGTTGCTTTGGGCCCTGCTTGCAGCCAGGGGACACGGAGGGGCTGCACGCCGCAGCTGCTGGCCCTGGGGACGTGCTGGCGTGCCCAGCACAAGGGGATGGCCAGCCTCGTGCAGCATGGCTTCAAGGAACAGGGGCTACAAGTCCCGCTGCGGGCACTCGGCAGGGTTTTTGCGACCAACACCAGCAGCGTGGGGAGCAGAGAGCAGGCACCCAGCCGGGGCCGTGCCGCCTGGGCTCCGCTCTTTGCGGCATCGCCCCGCACACAACAACCGCCGAAACAACACCAACGCCACGAGGAGGATGCGCAGGGGTAAATCCACGTCCGAAATGCAGCCGTCACACGGGACGCCCTGGGGACAGGGGGGGAACCGACCCCGGCAGCGCAGCCCCCACGGGTCCGGATGCGGCCGCGCTGTGCCGGGCGCTAGGAGCGGGGTGCTTGGCCTTTACCTGGGGCCACTGTCAGGGGCGAGCCGGTGCGGGGCGGCGTGGCCGGGACGTTCTTGGGTGGCAGCGGCGGCGGTGCTGCAAGGCAGAGGAGCGGGAGGTCAGGGGCTGTGCTGCCAGGGGCGCCCACCGCAGTTACCCGTGTCCCGTCCCACCGGGGCTCAGCTGGAATAAATCTGAGCGGCCGTGGAGGGACCTGCTCCATGCCCAGCCAAAGGCTGAACAGCCCCGGGATGCGGCAGAAAGTCGCAATAAAGGGTTTGTGTGGCTTTTCCATCGCCCTCCTTGCACAGCTCTGAGCTGCTCTGCCAGCACGAGCTAGGGCCAGGGCCAGAAGTGGAAGGCTGGGTCTGCGTGTGTTTGCACTCCTGCATTTTCGGGCGACTTACTTCCAGTTGGGAAAGGTCTCGGCAGCTTCGGGGAGTCGGCGCTGTTGGGGGGCTGGATGGGGCCCCAGATCTCGGGCTGGTCCAGAGGAGCTGGGAAAAGAAAGCAAATAAATGCACATGCAGAGGTGACGATAAACATGACTGTTTTCTTCCAAATACCAGAATCACGCAGATAAGGTGCGTTCATCTGAGGCATGCAAAGACAGGAAACTAAATATTGACAGCAACCCCCCTCTAATTAAAGCCAGGGTTATTTCTGTGATGTTAGATAATTACAAGCCTGCCTGATTTTTAAGCAGGCCGCGCAATTAGTTTGACAATCATGATGCCTGACAAACAAAACAATGCCATTCGTGTATTTGGAGGCTCATTGCATTCAGTGAAACATTGAATTAATTGCAGAAATCCTCTGGAATTTCAGGATGCGCAGAAAAAAAAACCCAACAGGTATCAAATGAAGAGATCCAACCATTCACAGCGATGGTGTGGGGAACGCCACGACTCTCATTCGCTCACCACGTGCTGTTTTTCTTCGGCTACGTGCAAGGAACTGCACGTAGAGGTTGCTTTGAAAGCGGGGTTTAACTGGAGCTGTTCTGAGGCCTGGCCACAAGCCCCTGCTCCGCACACCCGTCCCCGTGCCCCACACGGCATCCCCGTGCCCCACGCACTGTCCCCAAACCCCCGTGCCCCACACACCATCCAGCTTCTGCTCCTCAAACGCAGACTCCAGCGGGGGCCCGAAGAGCGGTGCCAGCGCGGCGGGGTCCTCGGGGGGCTTCCTGCTGCGGGGGGACAAAGGGGGGTGTCCTCAGGCTGGGGGCACAGCGCTGTGGTGCCCCCCCCAGCACAGCAGCTCTGTGTTTTTCTGGCTTGTGCAGGATTTAAAGAACTCTCCTCAACAAAAACTCCGTGAGAAGTGGTGCTGAGTACAGGTGTGTGTATTTGCGGGGAGTTTGTGTCCAGCTCGCACAGCATACAGGTGGGGGCATGGAGAATGGAAAGCAAAGGGGTAGCATCTAAAATCGAGGTGTTGAAACCATTTTGTACCTAAATTCTGGGCGTTTCTGTTAAACCACACGTGGGAAGTGTCAGCCCTGCTGCCTCAGGCAGGAGCCACACCACTCATCCCACAGCTGCCGGAGGTCCCATGGGCACGGCGTGCTCCCTGCCCCTTGCAGCCACCAGCACTGAGCATTCCCTGCTCCTTTCAGGGCTGGACAAGGCGATGGGCTGGCTCACGAGCCTAAAAAGCCGCAAGCCTGCTGCTGCTGCACCTCTGATGAGCCCGCTGCAGACGGGCGGTGACACTGAGCTTGCTGCGTTAGTCCAGGTTTGACCCAGCCTGGCACACACGCAGGAAGGATCAGGACCTGGAGGGGAAGGCTGATATTTCCCCTTCAAACAACGGTGCAAACACATTTGTGTACCAAAACGTTGTAATTTAAGAATGGGTAACACGTCTGATTGCAGCTGTAGGGGAGAGCTGCACTGATGGACGCTGAAATATGGGGCCTTCGGTGTTCTGGGGGGTGCCAAAGCAAGGTTTTGTGCGTGCACGGAGGGTGTGCAAATACACACACACACACAGCCCCCCCCGTACTGACCTGCTGGGGTCTGGCGTGGGTGTGGAGCGCCGGGGCCGTGCGATCTCCTCACCTGCACAGGGTGGGACAGAGCGGGGTTAGAAACCGTGCCCTCGTCCCCAGCCACCCCCATGGCCCACACACACCAGGCGTGCTGCTGGCACCCCGCACCAAGCCTGCTGCCCTGACGTTAATTAGGTCTTATTCCCACAGAGGACAGGGCTAGCAGGCATTGCTTCTGCTACGGGGCCCCCCAGGGATGTCCCTATGGCCCTCTTTAAGGGGACATTTGGGTGCCACCACTTCTGCTGTGACCACGTTAAAGCAAGCCCACCTCCCCCCTCTTTTTAAAATTAACTTATTTTAGCCACCAGCCCCAGGCTGCCGGCACTAATTACTGCTCTGGAAGGCTAAAGGACATACTTACTGGATAAATTCCTCTTAATCGTCCCCTGGAATTAGAAACACAGGAGGTCAGTGGGGTGTGCAGGGACGCGGGCACGCTGCCGCCGGCACCAAACGAGACCCACGGCACAGCGATCAGGCAGCATCAAAAATACAACCTGTGCTTTACGTGGCTGAGACGCCCACCTGTAAGGATGTCCTGGGGAGCCAGGTTTGCTCCCAGCATAGCGGGGCAGACAAAGCCCGGCGGGAGGATTTGGAGCCCCTAAAGCCATCCCCTGGCAGCGCCCGCAGCCACCCTGGCTGCAAACGGCTTACGCTCGTCCTTTAAACCCAGCGGGTGCCCGTCAGGGGCAGCATAAAAAACCCCAAACCCTCTCCTCCGATGGGCCACGGACAAATAGCATGTTTTCAGCAACCCACATCCTCGCTCCCACCGCACAGCACAGGTGCCTGCATGCAGTAGGAGCCCCCCAAACCCTCTCCGGGAGACCAGACGGGCACAGCGCCCGCACCAAGGCCCGGCCAGAAGCAGAGGGAGGGAGGGAGCTTACCGGGCTGCGCCGCTGCGGTCAGCGAGAAGGGAGAGAGAACAGACACCTGGTGAGACACCCGGTCAGGGAGGGACGCCTGGTGCCACACCAAGCACCCTGGGGCCGTGAGCTGAAGGAGGGGATGCTTTTCGTCTCCCCCTGGGTTTTCAAGCAGCCCCGCGCCGAGGCACGGGCATCTTCCTCTGCCCACGAGAGCCGCGGTGTCCGCGCAGGCAGAGCTGACCCCAAAGCGTTCTGGGGCTCCCCCATGCAGCACTGCTGGTGCACATGCACCCCAGGAGGCACCAAACCCCACACCTGCCCTTTAATGCTCTCGGGCATGGCTTTTTTTTTGGCAATGAAACCCTTTGGAGCCCAGGGCTGGCTCCTGCAGAAAGGCAGGAGGCCGAAGCAGCAGGGAGGGACCCCTGCACCCCAAACAGCGGGGACTGCCCCGTCTCAGAGCAGTCTCAAGCCAAGTCCTCGTGGGGATGACATGGCCATTGCCCCCAAAAGCACCACAGCAGGTATCCCTGCCTCCTGCTTCATGCTGATGCGCAAGGACACGTGCAGAACCCGCTGGGACAGCACTGTGCCCTCAGAGCAGGGCCATGCCCAACCACTGCACCATTCACAGCAAACACAGCCGAGCTCCTGTTTAAGCATGCCGAGCTAAACCCGAGGGAGAGGGACAAAAAGGAACGCCATGCCTTCCGAAACAACAGGATTTGTTACTCGCGCTTCCCATCCCGCTCCTAGAGACATGCAGAGCAGGCGGCATGCAGGCAGAGCACAAGTCAAGTCTGCGCTAAAAAGTGCAAGGAAAAAAAATCTTACCGGGCTTTTCCTCTAAAAGAACACAGAAAAAAAATAACATGAGAAAAGGTATTTCTGTAACGGGGCGACAACGACAGGCTGTGTGTACCTGAGGAGCCCCGGGCGTGCTGCTGGCAGGGCGCTGTGCGCTCAGGGAGCCGGGCTGGGCTGTCCCGAGACACCACCCAAGGGTGCTCACTGGGGCTGAATCCATCTTAAACCAGCAAGAAGCTCCTGGTCACAGAAAGCTCCCAAAAACATCACAGGAAGAGCCCCAAGCAGTGCCCCAGTGGCAGCCACCAGATCCTGCCCAGCCCCACTGCCTTCCTGGGGGAAGCACCAATTCTCCCAGGAGCTTTCCACGGGCTTGGCAACGCTGCACTGGTTTGGGAAGCGAGACTGATTTTGTCTCACCTTTCCTTACGCTTGCAATTCGTTCACGCTTCACGTGCAGGCTGGTTATAAACCCTGAACAGCTTCAGCTGGGAAGATGGAAAGACACTAGCCCACGCTAAACACAAAACCCACAAATCTTATCCCCACTAAACAGACTGGGATATGACAAATCCCAGTGAACCTTAGGAAAATCAGCGGGTATCGGTGTTTGCAGCAGGGAACGGGTACTGTTCCCTTTGGGCACCCCTCGGGTAGGGAGCATCCTTTAGCATCCTGCAGCAGCACTACGAAAACCCCACAGGTGTGCTCCCGGAGCTAGGGAGCAGGGCAAGCATCAAACGATTTATGTCCTGAACGACAACTAAATTGGGTAAAAGCGTGGTGCCAGGACCTGGGGTGCCTGGGAGGGCTGTGCCAGCCAGCGGCGCTCCTGGAACCACCCCAACAAACCCACGGCGCTGCTCTGCACCGAGCAGACCCCACTGATCAGGGCACGAAACCAACGTTCCCCACTTGCACCCAAGGAAGAGGTTCCCCAGGTTGAAGCACACCAAGCACTCCTGCTTCCACAGCCAGGGAAAAACGCGGGCACGGGGCACTCACCACAGGGGATGGAGAAAGTGCGATGTTGCCTACGGACGCCTTCAGCTCGTCCACCGTCGCCGCGCTCTTCAGGATGTCTTTAGCCTGCAACGGCTTGATCTTGATGTTGAACTTCTTGTGGGCCTCCTCCTCCTCCTCGGACTCGCTGGAGGAGTAGAAGTGCTTTCCTCTGGTGGGTGCAGCGCAGCTAAGGAAGCTCCGGGCTGCAGAGGACGCGGCCGCGCAGCAGCACCTTGCCGTGCCGCTGCCTTCCCGAAAAGCCTTGGCTTTGGAGCAAGGCACGGCTTCAGGAGCGCCCCTGCATCTCGGCAGTGATTCAAAAGCTCACATCTCACTGAAAAAACGGGGATTAGGTGTTCCTGAAATGCTCATCCCTAACCCCCGTGGCGGAAGCAGCAGCAGGGACAACTCCTCCTGCCATGCTGATTTCCTGCTACGCCACGTGTGGGCAGAGGACACAGAAATTGGGGCTGGCAAGGATGCAGTGGTGATGGAGCCCGGGCATCCCCCTCTGGGCTGATGGGGACATCATCCTTCAGCAGCAGGAGAGGGAGAGTTCTGGTTTCCCACCCACCTCCTGCAGCTATGAGCAGGACATCAATTTCCTACACCTCCTACAGGCTCAGCACACAGGCTGCGAGCACGGGCTGCACCCACACCCCCCTGTCCCTTAATGGAGACGTGTTACGGACCCACAGCATCCAAAAAAGCAGAGCCCACGGGGCTGGCCAGTGCCCACCGCTGTGCTCCTCATGCCACAGCAGCAGACCAAAGGCAGCAAGAAGCTTTCTGCTCTGCTTCCTCGGGCAGTGCTCTGGGGGAGCTGCAGAATAAAAGCCCAAAGGAGAATAAAAGGGGAGAAATAAAAATTAAAAAGTCAGTGGCCTGCCAGCGAAACCCCAGCTCATCTTATGGTTTTGCAAGTCGAGAGGCTGAGCTCACAAAGGATATAGCCTGGCTCCTCGGGCCGGATGCTGTACCCCTCCTCGTCGAGCTCCGGGGAGTTCTGCATGGGGCACAACACACGGAGGGTCAGGGGCATGGCCGCTGGGAGCTGAGACTGCCCTTGGCTCCTGCAGCCAGCGGTGCTGCCCGGGGCCACAGCACATCACCCGCTGGGGCGCTGAGCAATGGCTCCGCAGCCAGGCCCGTGGCTTTTTTCCCCCCTCCCCATGCTCATTTTTTGTAACCCAGGTTTTTCTCTGGCAAGCCTTAATGTCCTCCAGGCAGCAGGGCTCTCCTCAGGGTGGCTGGCACTGGAGCCACCTGGTTCCTGGACAGGATCATACAGCCTAATTAACGTGTAAATACAAACATCTCCGCGCAAGGGCAGGTTTCCCTGCACAGCTCCAATAACTCCTCCAGAATCCCTGTTTTCACGCAGTATTTCCAACAGTGGGGCTGAGACCCCAGGGCACGAGGACACGGCCCCGCACACCCACAGCCGCCCAGGAGCCAAACCCGCGGCGCACACGCACAGCCCCAGGGGACAAAGGGCCCTCGGGCACTTACGTATCTGTCCCAGTCGATCTCTGCATAAAATCCATTGGGGGCCCCATTACTTTTCTTCTGCAACACATGGGAAAACAAGATTTCCACATTTTACAATGAAGGAAAATAAGACAGGCGCAGCGTACCGGAGTTGGCGCACCTGGTGCTGGGGCCACAATGCGAGCACCGTGGCCACCTGTGCAAGCGGAGCAGGGCCCTGAGCTGCCCAGCACCAGCTCACTTGGAGTCACCACTGGTCGAGCACGTGGCATTTCTGTGCCCCTGCCCAAGCTGGGTTTGGGGCTCACCACGAAGCCACCTCAAACACTGCAGCCGATGGCGCACCATGAGCTGCCGCTGCTCCCAGCGCGGTGCCCTGGGCATCCATCGCCCACACGAGCCGTGGCGGCTCTCTGCAGACCCCAAGCTCCTGAGGAAGCCACGTGTGCTGGAGGCCAGCACCGAGATGGTGACCACAGCTCATGGTTTGCTGTAAGAGGGACTTGCCTGTGGCTGGCGAGGCTCAGGGCGTTGCCACCCTGTGCTCAGCACCCAGCGGTACATGCCGAGGGACAGTCCTGCCCACTCCAGAGGGACAGCAAGGCCAGAAATACCGACAAGCAAGACATCATCCTTTACTTCAGAGCTTGCAGTCATCACAAAATCACTGACACATGGCAGTGACCACCAACAGAAATGCTCTTTTCTTCCCAGCAGAGCAAGCACTGGCACAGGCCCCACCAGGGCGATGGCAATCCCATTGCCCAGATGTTGGCCTGACTCAGCCTCAGTGGCATTTTTCTATGCCTTGGCTTTCTAACCCCAAATTACTCACTGCTCTCAATAACCCACGCGTAGCTGTAGACCCAGCGCTGTTTTCCTTACCGAATTTTTTTTTCCTCCTTCCCGCACGCTGTCGGGTTTGCTATGGCAAGGTGGCTCAGTGGGATGAGGGCTGAGAGGCTGGAAGGGATTTGGGTTGGGCAGAAAGAGGGTTAACGCGTCGGGTGGCTGGTTTCCAACAGCAAAGCAAATGGCAAGGAGTTAGCAAAGGCTGGAGGGGCTGGAGGAGTGGAGGGCCTGGCCTGGCCCCCCCAGAAGCGTGGGCTGCTCGGGGCGGGCGAGGGCCGTATTCAGCAGCCAGGGTTTGCACCAGCCAGGGCTGCTAGCCCCACCACGAGTATTCTTGCAATAATGTACTAGAGGAGGAAAATTTAAACATTTCCACCCTCCAATGCCTGTCTCCAACACACTCAGGGGCTTCATTATATTAAAAAACAAACAAACAAAATCCCTAAAAACTAAATTGCATTTCTGCTTCCTCCAGCTTGCTGGGGCACTGGAGACCCACCTGCCCTACAGGGATTAAAAGCAAACCGCCTGGAAAACCCCAAACATGAGCCTGATAGAGAAGGCATCGGCTGCTGACAAGGGTTGGAAAAAGGGTTGGAAACATTTCAGAGCTCCAGCCCTGCTCTCCTGGGGGCTCTGTTTCCAGCTTGGGGATTGGGGCCACCCGGGGTCCCCCAGCTGTCTGCATGCAGCCCCATTCCAGCCATGCCCTAGCGAGCTGCCAGCTGGGTTTTCACTCTCCAAAATTAAACTTGGTTTTGCTAACGAGAGCATTTGTATTGAGTGCACTTGGAAAGGCGTTTGTTTTTTTTTTTATATATATATTTTTTTTATTTTTCACTGCTGAATAGTGCCTTGATCAAAGCACTACCTGAGCTGCAGGCTTTTTTAATCAGCCAGTAACAGAGGGCTTAGGGAGAGTGAGCCCAAAGCCAAGGATCTTGGGTCAGAGGTGGAAAAAGCAGCGCTCTCTCTCTACAGGAGCAATTTGGAAGCCCGATTTCCATGTAATGTCAGACCAGACACAGCGGGTACCTGCGGTGCACTGTGTGGTGTCTGGTGCTGGGCCGGCCGGGCACACAGCACCGCTCTCCCTGCTGAGCACCTCCCAGGGGAGATTTTAAGCCTGTGATGTCCGAATTTGCACAGTCCCAGCCCGAGCCCAACATACTTCACTGCAAACTTGAAGTCAAATGGCTCAACACGGTCCTTCCCCTGCCCAGCTCTAGCAGGGGCATTTCCATCCCAAACCAGTAAAAGCAGCAGTAACAATAGAACTATCCTCTTATTTTCAATTTAATATAGAAAACGCTGACATCAGAAACAGGTGAGGTGGACGTTTTCCATTAATTCTTTGTACAGCAGAGCTGCCCAGAGCCAATTGCACTTAGGGAGAGCAGGAGCTAGGATTTCCTGCACGAAATACTGACTTCTTTTTTTTTTTAAACAGCTTTTTACTGCAATGGACTTTGAGATTTTCTATATTAAAGAGGAGGAGGAGGTTCCCAAAACGCCCGCGGGGCTGGCAGAGGAGGCAGCCGTCCCGCAGAGCAGCGCCGTGCAGTACTTACGATGCCGTCCCTGTCCGGCGACCCCCTGCAACAGAGAGAGAGGCAGCGGGGTTAGCTCGACACGGCCCTGCTGGGTGAAATGCACAAGTTGTTTTCCGAGGGCACCCCCAGCAGTATCAGGCTTAATTACGGCAGTGCCAGCAGGTCTAAATTACCTGCGTGTGCCTCGTGGAGTCTAAACAACTGTGCTTGTGTTATCAAACACACAGAGCTAAATATATAGAGAGAGAATACATAAAGCGCTTCTGCACTGCCGAATATGATAGAAACTCCATGCGAGTTACTTAGATCTAATCCAGGAAGGCTTTCTCCTGCCAGAAGCATCACGACTTTGCTTACGACCAGATGTGAAAGCTGATGGAGCTGTGGGGGGTCACGATCCCCACACGCTCACAGGCTTCGGACCTCGGGCAGGGCGAGCACCGCGGGTCCAGCAGCCACCCAGCACGCCTGCCAGCGCTGGCCGAGGATGCCGAGTTATTTAGCAAAGAGGCAGATGTGTTTATCAGAGCCAGACTGGCTCCTCACCTCCCACACAGCCCCGTGTTTATGCATTGCCAGAGATTTTCCACAAATTAACGTCTGACTCACGGCCGCACAGAAAAATCTGAAGGGAGCTGCTGCCGGGCTGGGCCTGATTTAATGGAGATTAACGCCTCCCAGCAAACTTCTCCGTAAGGCTGCACGTCTGCCTGCTCTCTCACCCTGCCTTTAATCTCTGGCTTCCCCCACCGCGGCCTTCCCACCTGCATCTTATCACAAACACACCAGCTTTCCCTCTGCCTGCCACCCTCTGGGGACGAGCTCCTCGCCTCCCCACGTTTTTGGGTCCCCCTTTGCGGCAGGCAGTGCGCACGGTGCTGGCACTGCCAGGCTCGCTGTGCTGCAGCCTTCACAGAGGAAAACCTCAGCAGCTGCCCGCTGATGTGTGGAACAGCTCGTGAAAACCGATCCAGAACAAGAACGCTATCAGGCTTCTGCAGCGCCATGCGGGAAGCGCTCTGGGGAAGGCGCAGCCTTGGGACATCTCCCAAAACATGCACCAGGGACAGCCGAGGGCCTGGACAGGGCTCAGCACTCCTGCAGCAGTGCTGCAGCATCTCCTGCCCTGATGGGGCACAATGCCCCCGTCCCTGACATCTTCAGGGGAGCAAAACCCCTCTGGCAGCACGGGGAGGGAGCAGCCACGTGCCCCCAGCGAGCACCGTGCCACCGCTGGCCATCAGGGCTCCTGTTCAGGAAGAACTTGCATCTAAAAACATTTCAGCATCAGGCAAATCAGTCGTTTGGGCAGAGATTAACCTGCTGGACCTCTTGGAGGAGTAATTTGCCTGTGATCGCCGCTCAGTGCCAGCGTGCACTGCAAGCACATGGGGAGCCAGCTTTGCTGTCCCTGCAGCATCCCGGAGCACACGCCTTGCTCGCTGGCCCCTGGCCGTGCAGGGGAAATGGCTTTGATGCACTGGTTATTACGAGACCTGACCGAAGGATGACGGATGCTTGTGACGCACCGAGCTCTTCCTGCCCTGGCACACTTCTCCCCAGCAGCGCTACGTGATGTGCTTCGTAGCTCAGGGACTTACGTGGAATCGGTATCCTTTTCTTTCTTGCGTATACCAAAGGCCTTCCTTGTACGTTTTTTCAATCCTGCGGATAGGAGGAGTACAAATAAGAATGCAAATTAACGTTGTGCTTCAAGTAAATCCCCCAAAAGGTTACTCATCCGATTGTCAGCTGCAAGTTAGAAGAAGCCCATAGCCAAGAAGTCACCAGCAGGCTGTTGCAGGCGGTGTACACCTTGCTTGTACACCATCCCTTCGTTAAACAAACGCTCCTTTGTTCATGGCATGCATGGCTCCGTGTTTCAGTCAGTGTTCCTGCACTTACCGCCTTAACGATACGCTCCCCTGCCACGCCACGTGCGGTGGGGAAACCCCTCTTTGGGGTCAATACAATAAAACCCAACGGAACCAGGCTGAACCACGAGGCTGGCTCTCTCCCACACAGTTACAGCAGTGCCAGCCTGCTGGAGATGGGGACAGGACCGTGAGCAGCCCCCGGTACCAGCAGAGCATCACCCACAGCACAGGTACAGGAGAGCGGCGCTCTGCGACTCCCCTCCTGCTTCCTGGGGGAAAACTCATCCCTGAGGGTGCTTTAATAAATGTTGGCACCAAGGTTCTGGAGCATTTTAACCTTTGGCAGACAGCGGGGAGCCAGGCACTGCCCTCCTCCTGCCCAGGTGCAGCCCCGTGCCGCTCACAGCACTGCAACGCGCGGCCGCATCCAGCCCCCAGGGACCAACACCGGGCTCCCCAGCTGCCAGCAGTGCCCGCATGGCTCCCAGGAACCCCGACTCCTTTGGTGATTTTCAGTGGATTTCTTTGGTTTGCCTCCTGGTTTGAGCACACCTCCAAATGGAAGATATTTCTGCTTTCCCCGCAGCACCCCGCTCCTCTGGGTGCCGGTGCAATGAGCACCACAAACACTGCTTCTCTGTGGCACACCAAAAGTCACTGAGTTGAGTTACCACGACACAGGGGAGGCTTCATGCCCTCGGTACCCTGTGCCCGGATGTTTTTTGGTCCAGGGCAGGACCCGGTGAGGGTTCTCCGATGGATGGGGCTGTGCTAAGGGACCTGGAGGCGATGCTGCAGTGCTCAGCCCGTGCCTTGCTCCTGACACATCTTGCCCCCCAGCCTCCCCACAACTTCTGCCAGCAAGTTATTAAATAACCAGGGGAGATCTCCTCCCCCCCCCTAGAATAACTTCATCCTCCAGACCCGAAGTAGAGCAGGGAGGGACGAAAGCCACAAAAATAAGTTGTTTGGCCTTATCCGAAGAAGAGCCTGATTTGGCTAAGTTCTGCAACCAAGCCTTCTGCTCAGTTATATAACAGGCCTGCCATCTGCCTGAAATGTAACCACGATTAGGGAAAGGAAAGGGATATTTGGGAAAAGGCAGAACAAAGATGAGAGCCCCCTGGTCCTCCAGTCTCATTCCCAGCTTTTTGCTGAAGCGCTGAGAAAACAGTCCTGGCAAGAAGCCCCCTTTCAGAAATACCTTGTCCACGGGGGGGGGGGATGCACGGCAGGAGCACTGCAGGTTCGGGAGAGACGGGGGAGGAGACGGATTTAATGCTGGAACAGTTCATGCTGGAACAGAGGAGGTGACAGCAAGTGGGAGACGGCAGAGATGAGGCAGCAGGAGGAGCAGCAAGCAGAGCACGGGGGGCACCTGCCCTGATTTCCCAGCCCTGCTGCTCCGCTGGGTTAGGGACCTACGGCTGATCTCAGGTGGGCACGGTGCCTGGGGACCCCCCTCCCAACAAGCCCCTGACCCGGGGCATTAATCACCCTTCCCTTATCGTTACCCTCCTCCTCCTCCTCCCCACCCCCGTGTATCAGCGTCTGAGAAGTACAAATTTGTATTCACCGCTTTCTGAGCTTCATTCTTAAAAGCTGTGCAAACGCCTTCTATGCCAGGGGCTTGGCAGCTCTAAAAGAAAAAGAACCCAAACCCAGCGCCCTCCCCACGGGTGGGGGCAGTCAGTGCTTCTGGTCCCCCAAAATCCTGGGGGGGCTGGAAGAGCCTCGTGAGAGCAGCACACACCTCAGAGAAGAGGCCAATGACGCTGCCGTTGCCTTACACGCTCCTTTTCGATGGCAAAAGCATTAAAACAAAGCCAATGAAGTGTATTGATTCACTGTGCACGGACCGAGCGGCACTAAAAATAAACGTGCAGAGCCTCAAGACCCGAAATACCACTGGAGGAAGAGGAAAAAGCAGCGGGGAGGGGTGGGGAGGAAGAGGGGAAATTCCCATTAGAGTGCCACCGGGGAGAGGGACAGCACTGGGTGCACGCTTCTGCTCTGCGGCACGGGAGGTGGCCGGGATGGGGACAAGGCAGAGCACCGAGGCTGTGCGCCAGAATCGGGCAAGGAAAGGTGGATTCGGGCCCTTGGATGGGGGAAGATGGAAAGGAGGAGGCAGCATCCCCTGCCGCAGACAGAGGAGCTGTCAGGAGAAGTAGGAAATGGTTTGTGTTGCGGTCAGTTTGTTGTTGTTTGGCTTGGAGCTGGATTGGGGCCGTTCCCTGCTGCACACTCACCTGCCCCTGCTGAGTTACGTTGCAGGGTCCCAAGACGGGGAAATTGCCACTGCTTCAAAGCCAGCAGACTTGTGCTTGCTCTGGGCTTGCTTTGCTAAAGAACTAATTCTGTTTGCTCAGCAAAACAAAAAGAGAGGGAGGACAAAAAAAAAAAGCCCAAATCCCTCAAGGCACACCCAGAGGACAGAAAGCCGAATGGCAAATTAAACTCCAAGCAGGGAGGGGGTGACCACATCTAACCCCAAATAAATGACCCAAACAGCAGCACCTCAGCCCAGAACCTGGCTTGAGGCTGGTTTCACAGCCCTGCACACCTCGGGCCCAGCTGCTGTGCCGAGTATTTCACGTGAAAACGGGCACTTTTGGTCCATCGCACAACCAGGGACTCTGCACGGCCACGGGCTCGGTAGCAGAACAGTGAAGTCCCAGAAGCTGCACTGCTCCTGTCCGTGCTTCTCCTGGGTTTGCCGCCTCGTATTTAACCCAACTGCTGCACGGCCCAGCGGGGCACATTTCCAAGGCTCACTCTCAGCACTCGTAGCCCCCACCACATTTCCACACCCCAGCAGGGCTCAGGATGCCTGGGGAGCTCCCAGCCGGCCCCGCTTCCCTCCTGCCCGGGGTGCTCCTGTTGGGCACCAGCCTCCCACCCTCCACGGGTGACACAAATACATCACGCCAGTTCTTTTTACCCCGGCACAGCGGGCGGGCAGGGGACACACGGGGTGACGGGGACAGGGGGGAGCTCTGCTTTGCAGCAGGAGCAAGCATCTCCAGGCTGACACACACCTGCCCTGGACTTCCAGCGAGAAGGATTGGCTAGATCTGAAGCCATTTGGTGGTGATAATCTGGGAGATCTCACTGGTGGGGGCCCAGCAGCATCCCAGGGCAAGGACAAGACTCATTCTCTCCCCACAGGCCAAGTCTGCGTTTTGACCACCCAGAAAAATTTAGTTTTCTGAAAATTTCTTGGAAAACCTTTCAAAAAGCTGCAGGAGGCACCTGTGCAAGCTTATTTTGACACAGCAAAATACGGCAAAATTATTATTATTATTATTTAAAGTTATGTATGCCACTTGTGCATGCAGCACCAGTGCACATCCCACTGCTCCCGATGGTCACGGGAATTCACCGTGGTCCTTGCCTCGTTCCAGCCACTGAGCCCTTCCGTGTGGCCTTACCATGGGGTACTAAGTCTGAATGAGATAAAACATCGCTGGTACTGCTCCTGTATTTTCTCCTACAGCAGATGAGGTTGCTCCGGGACCTGCCTCGGCAAAGGGAACGTGGTGGTAGCGGGCAGAGAGCACCGGGCCCCCTGCTTCATTCAGAAACAGGGCCCTGTTCTGTGCCAGGAGGGTAATCCAGCCTCCGAGCAGGTTGTGGCGAGCCCTGCCAGAGGAGATTTCCAACCAACACCCGACACCTTGCTAAAAATACACGCTATTTCGGCTGCTGGATGCACAGGGGGAGTGAAAGCGGCTCCTGCGGCCAGGTGGCCGCTTGCACCAGCCCTGCACTGAGCAGCCCCTCGCGCACACACCGTGGCGATGACGAGGGAGGCACGCACCGTTTGTTTCAGCCCATCCGGAGATAAAAACCCACAGCTGTGCCTCACGCTGGCCCTTCGCCCTAACGCCCCGATTCAAGCCACATCTGTGCCCGCAGCACGTGGGAGCACACCCCGCACGTCCGCGGGCCTGCAGAAGATCACGTCAGTGGGATCCAGCCACCATCGTTACCTACAGAGCACGGTGTGAGGACTTCTGGACGGGCACCAGGAACCCACCAGAGGCTACAAGCAGCTTTTGGCTCCCTGCAGAGAGGCCCCGTGGGCTGCACGGCCGGGGCTCTGCACCCATGCCAGGCTTGGTGCGGCCGGCTGCCCGCGGGCACTCTGTCTGGGGAATATTTAAGGTTGGAAGGATGTAAATCGTTGCTCATACGTTATGCACTAACCTCAGAAAAGCAGCCACAGGAATTGCTTGCTGCCCGCTTGCCCCAGAAATCAGGTCTCTGATATCAGCTTGCAGAGAACCGCAGGACACAAGCGTCCCCGCCAGCGCTGCCGGCACCCCGGGCATACAGTTGTAGCTTTCATTCAGGGCTGGCACGCGCACAGGAACGCCAGATGCGCTTGCAAAGGTTGCTGTGCTATGTGAGCAGTCGTCGAGGACAGGCTCTCCCTCCCAGGGTTGCTCGGATCCCTATTTTTAGGGTTTGTTTTTTGGGAGTTGGTGGGGATCAGGAGACGAAGGTGCTCCCAGCACCTCCCCGGCACCGAGCAGCCGCGGCAGGGGGACCCTGACAGTTGGCTATGAAGAGATGGATTTTGAAGCCCCATAATCTACACAGAACACGGAGGTGAAGACCACCGCCATCCCCGCCTGGCCGTGACACTGCCCAACAGCCTTCCACCCACCCCATAACTCCTGAGACCAAGGCCACCCAGCTGCAGACATCTGTGGCCCTCCAGGGTGTCTCACTCCCAGTTTGCCACCAGATGCAGGTTGCGGGGCTGTGACCCCGTGCCAGGAGAGGCCCGCTCAGTGGGAACCTGCTTGGATCAGCCCTTTGGGCACCAAGGAAAAGGCTAACACTGCGGAGATGAAAAGCTGAAGCGTGAGATGTGAACGACCAGAAGTCATCTCATGAAGTGTGAGCAGAGCAGTGCGGGAGGATGCCCTCCCTTGCCCTGCTGGCCACGCTGCTTTTGGTGCTGCCTAGGATGCACGGGGACATATATATATATCTAGACACATTATCTATGATTAATATGCAAGTGTGATTATATCATATATACTGTATAACATTAATAAGTGATATATAATAATTGTGTATATATAAGATGAAGATTTATACCCCAAATACATACACCCAATGGCACTTCCATTAACTGTCTCATCCCTCCCAAGCCCTGCCATCAAATACCCAGCTTTTAAAGCAACGATTAACCGCAGCCGTGCTGTAACTAAAAATAAGCAGAGGAGACCTGACCCGAAAGAGAAGCTCCATTGCCAGGCATTTAACACAACCACCAAGCCTCTTCCCAGCATCTGCTTCCCCGCAGAGGAGCGGTGCTACGTGAGGGAGCTCGAGGTCCCAGGTGGAAGGAGCCATGCAAACAGAGCACAAGTGACCTTATTATTAGTGAATCACGCTGGCTTCTTCTGCGTCTTCTGTGCTAGGGCAGAGCCAGGCCAACACCCCACCAAACTCAGTAAGCCTTACAGCGCTGAAATCAGCCCCTTAGACATTTCGGAGGGCACCCTTGGGGGGCTAGAAGTGCCCCAGATGAGCCCATTTCAGGCATGTTGACAAACATCGTGCTCCCAGAAAACCTCAGTGACAAGGCCATGAAAAAAACACCGTGAAAAACAAAAACAAAACCAAAAACACCCAGATAAACTTGTTTATGAGGCAGCATCTGAGATAGGGACAGGATATAGGGTGCATCTGAAGCGGCCGTGCGATGGTCGGCGTGATGCTGGAGGTGCCTTAAGGCACGCACAGAACAACAAATGCCCACTGACACGCACACACTTGAAAGCCCAGCACCCATTTATTATTAATTAGCTCTAATAACAGGGTGCATCCTTGATGGTTTCTCCGTCAGGTCCTGCAGATCTGGCTCTAGAGAGGAGCACTGCACACAGCAGGATGCGCCCCACTGCTGCACAGCCCCCCCTGGCACCGTGCCCCCTGCCCTCCCACCCCCCGGTCATCCCAGCACATCCCACGCTCCTGGTGCCCACCCCGAGCAGGTCTGCTAAATTCCCTGCGGCCTGGAGGCGGAAGGCTTGAGGAAATACCCCACCCTCCATTTCTTCAAAAACTCTCAAAAAAGCCATAGGAAAACACGCACAAAAACAAGACAAAAACCTCCCCAACCGACCAAGAAGTGCCAGGGGGCCAGGTCTGGTCACGGTCACCCCCGTTGCGGTGCCCTGGGGTGCCAGCAGTGCCTTCCCTGCACGGACCACACAAAACGTGGTCACTAAGATGCTCAGAAACGTGAAAGCCCAGCCAGCAACTTGCCATTAGAAAGCTTTAAAAATCATAATTATTGCTCTAAGGAAGATGTGCCGAAGTCAGGGTGCTTCTCCGAGGCTGGCACAGGTAAGGAATGGATCAAGGATAATATGGGGCTGCAAAGTGTGATCTCCCCCATACTGGTTCCTAACATCAACACATTAATGTTCTGTGTGTTTGCTCTGGTAGCAGGCAGGTTAAATCCCCCCGGGGGCCGGTCGGGTTTTACCGACACGTGGCCGTGTCCAGCCCCGGTGCTCCCGCGTGGTGCTGGCAGGGCCGTGTCACCCACAGGGATTTCCTTCCTTCGCAGCCTCTCCCTGCACAATTAGCAGCCGTGAAACTAAAAACCCCTAAAACCAACCCCAAAGTTAAAGATGGGCCATTCTGTGGGGCTGTAAATGGGGGGAACAGCAGCTGTGGCCATTCTGCACGCCTTCCTCCTCTGTCAGGGCACCGATAAAGCAAAAACCTCCAAAAGCCCCCAGGAACCTCAGCCCGTAACTGAGCTTCAATTAAAAACACAGCCGAGGCTGCTCAGCAGCTCGCAAGGCGCTCTGCTGGGCTTGTAGGAGCCATACGTGCGGTCTGCTTGGGGGAAAAAAGGGTGCACTGGGCCAGCCCTGGAGCAGGAGCACCGCCCTGGAGAGTCAGCATCCAACCCCAGTGGCTTCCCAAGGACAGAGGGGTTTTGGTGGCTCCCGAAGTCCTCCTGAGAAGCAGAGGGAGTTGGATATCTGAGCAGCCCGAGGCA
This sequence comes from Oxyura jamaicensis, assembly GCF_011077185.1. Taxonomy (NCBI): domain Eukaryota; kingdom Metazoa; phylum Chordata; class Aves; order Anseriformes; family Anatidae; genus Oxyura; species Oxyura jamaicensis. Next base: position 30,363,156 of record NC_048900.1, on the reverse strand, counting down.
GCTGGTGGGGCTGCTGCTGTCCCTGCTTCTTCCACTTCTCCCACTACCCCAGTGGCAAGTGGGGGTCCCAGGCACAAGCATCACCCCCCTTTCACACCGCCCACAGCCTTGGCACGGGCACCCAAGGAGGTGCCTCTTGCTCACCCTCAGCTGCCTCAGACCCTGGGGTGAGGACTCAAGAAGAACGCTCCCCTGATTTAACCCAGATTTTTAAGTGTCTAAGTTCTCATACTGCCAGTGCATCAGGCAGTGGTTTTGCCCTGGCAGACTGCAATTGCAGAGATGCCCATGGGCACACCTTAAACCAGGACCCACCAAATGGACGCTTTGCAAACCTGCACCGCGTGCACTTGCCGAGTTTGGCTTTAATTTCCACCCTTTCCACCCAAAGGGCCCCACCTGTGGAAATCCTGGTATCTCTCATGGCCAGAGCTGGGAAGCATTTCCAGGCTTAACCCAAAGCTGTTCCCGGTGTCCCCCCCATGCATGCAAAGCCAACGCTCTTGCTTAGTCAAGGCAAAGGCTTTGCCGTGTGCCATTTGCTGCCTCCAGGCCCAGCGCTGCCCGTTCAGCACCAGGAAAGCATCGGACAAGCATTGCTAAGAGGCGACACAACAAAGCTTTTGCCGTATGGGAGGTGACCAGCCACCCACGGAAGTTCCCGGCGTGATGCCCCAGAAATGGGGCACAGAGACCTGGAAAATAACCACAAAGAGAAACTCCTGCTCCGGGGAAGCTTCTCCCAGCTCTTCCCAGCAAACTCTGGAGCGAGGCAGAGCCATCCCTGCAGAGGAAGGCATGGCCTTCCCCGGCACCGTCGTGGCCCTTCCCCTCTCCCACCGCTGGACGAGCTTTCCCAACGCTGCGCAGTGTCTGCCTGAGTGCCATGTTGCAGCAGTGGTTTCAAAACTTAATTAAGCCGTATAAAATACCTTCAGTGCGTTTGAGATGCAGCAGATTAATTAAAAAAAAAGAGATCAATACACCCCTTTGTTCTCACACAAGGTTGTTTGCCTCAGCATCATCACTGGGTGCATTCCTGAGCCACTAGAGGGGAGGTCCAGAGCCCAGGGCCACGCATGCAGAGGGCTCACCAGCACCTCTCCATCACCAGCTGCTGCCCGAGGCCGAGTGCCGGCACGCCACGTCATTTTGCCATGGGTTATTTCCATTTTGCTGTTTCAAAGCTGAGGATTTCAGCCTCTGCTGCTGGCGGCCCCATCCCACCTGGCCAAGTGGTGCCCCAGCGGCCTCCTGGGGAGGGCTGGCTGCCTGGGACAGCAACATCAACGCGCATCTTGGTTACGCCTCTTGATTTTCAGATGTGCTTTGAGAAACAGTGTTTAGAAACATAACCATGGCTTTCTCTCCCTACCATCTGCCAGAAAATGCTCTATACCGGGCTCAGAACAAACACAAACCTCAAGCCCTGCATGATCCCAAAAAGCCAAGCCCCCCCATTCCCAAGCGGGATCCCAAACCAGCCCCAGAGCCACCAGCACACGGACACCAGCACGCACAGCCCCGCGCTCTGCCTGCAGGGCAATGCCCCAGCGTGCTGGTGAAGCACTCCCTGCCATTTCACAGAACAGCTTGGAAAAGACCTCCAAGACCTGGTCCAACCATCCCCCTTCCACCAGTACCGCCCACTAAACCCTGTCCCTAAGCACCACCATTTAAATAACACCACAAACCCTCCAGCCCGTTTGGCACAGGGAGCCGCAGGGACCTCGCGCAGGTTTCCAACTTTCAGACCAGTTCTAACTGGGGGCGTTAGAAACCATTCCTGTATCAAAATAAAGCACCTCTGCAAGGTGTCAGCGTTTCACCAGGGCATCGGTCACAAAAGTTTCACTGTTCCACGCACAGAGCTTGCTTCCAAGTGTTTAAAAATTAATCAGAAGCATTAATTATTTCTTCTCACTCCATTTCCTCCCTCCCATCACAGGTTCCCATGCACAGCAGATAGCAGGGGAGCGGCACACCAAGCAGCTCCGGGAGTCGCAGCTAATGGGGCACCGCTCATGGCCAGCCCCCTTCTCCCAAAGGCAGGCAAAACCTTTCCACAAGGCGTGATTCCGCCTCCAGCAGAGCCGCCAAAAAGCCACCAGAACGCAGAAAAGCAGGCCCACCCCTTCCTCGCACACAGCCACAGAAGCAGCTAGCACACACCACGCACTGCAGCAGGCCAGCTTTCATTTCCCCGCACTCATTCCTCCTGACACGGCGGCGCCTTCGAGAGGGGCCCTGTTCACGGCACCTTCCCCACGGCCGAGCCGTCGTGCCACTGCCACAAACACATCACGTGCCATGGCTCAGGATTAAAAATCTTCTAATTTGTGACCTGGGGGTCGTCAGTATAAGGCACCCAAGACCAGCAGTGCCCGTATCCCTCGCGCCAAGGAGCCAAGAAGCACAAGCAGCCATCCTGCGCTCGCACACGGCGCTGGGTTCCCAAGGTGAGGTGAGCAAACACCGGCACCGAGCTGCCTTCCCGGCCGGCCTGGGCACGGCCACACGTCCCTGGCCTCCATCACCACACGGCCACACGTCCCTGGGCCCCCGTCACCACCCAAAGACACGTCCCCGGTCCCCGTGGCCGCCCGTGCCTGCAGCGTCTGGATGCTGCTATCCGGGCACATCGCAGCAGGCAGGCCTCCGGCTCGGCCGAGGGGCCGTAAATAAATCACCTGCATTCTGAGCTTTTTGGCCCTGAAGGCTAAGAGCTGTTCTGCTTTAAGCAAATAATTTAAAAAAATCTCCCTTCCGTGGCATCTTGCTCATGAAGGCATAAAGGAGAGGTTTGCATACGGCCGAGACGGATGACACAGGTTAAAATCTGTGTAAGAAATGCCCGGGGGCTTTTCCCACGCACGACCAGACGCGCATTCTCCCAGCGCTCCCCGGAGCATCTGATGCCCGGAGCCCATATTTCCTCCTCGCTTCCTTTTCCATTCCAATAAGCCTCAAAGCAGTGTGTGTCCCCCCCCCGCCCCCCCTCCTTTCCCATCGCCTGCATCTCCAAGCCAGCGACACTGCATGGCAGAAACCTCCTTCAGCCCAGCATCCTCGCTCCCCGTTGGAAGGATTCGCATCCGTACCGCTGTGCTACAGAGGCACGGAGTCCCACCTATCGTCAACAGGCCCCTGGGCTGTGCGGGCAGATAACATCTAAAAATCATCCCCTGCATCACATCGGGGGGAAACAAGCAGGTTGCCAAGCAGGGGATGAATTCCTGCTCGCCGGAGCGCGATGCGGAGCGGTCAGCTCCGGCCCCAAGCTCCCTGCCCGGCTGCTGCCCCCCCGGCACGGGCACGGCGCTGCGAATAATCCCCCGGGCTCGGCATTACAGCACCCACCAGCTTGCTGACAGCAGGCAGGGAGCTTCGGCTTAGGGGGAGGGGAGGGTTTTTTATTATCCTTATTTCGATTTTCTGAAAGGAAAAGGCGAAGGATTCGCGCTCCCGGGTTCAATGCATTCTCCTTCCCCCACCATTGCCTTCAAAACTCCGGCGATCCCGAAAGACATGCTCAGATCATCACCTACCTTCCATCATGGTGGCAGAATTGCATTCCTCAATTTCCAAGGAGCCTGAAAAAATACAGGAGAATACAATCCCGGTTACCAGCTGCTTAACATAAGCCCTTAAATCAAACGCCTCCGATCCACGGCTTGTTTAGCTGCCAGAACAAGGAGGAATAAAAAAAAAAAAAAGCCAGTGCTAATGCCGGGGGCAGGCCATGGATGCTGCTGTGGCTGTATCACCTCCAGGATCACCGGAGGATGCTGAGAGAAAGGCAGGATGAGCCAGGCTCGGCTCCGGCGCTGCCCCCCGCCCCCCCCCCCCCCCACACGGCACAAGCGCGCGCCCTCCCCCGCCCCGCCCCAATGCCCCCGGGAGCGCACCAACCTATTTCCCATTTTTTCCCCCCACTTTCACCAAAAGCAGAACCCCTTTTCGTACCTCGTGACGCACTTCCCCTCCCCGTAATCCTATTGCAGCAGCTGGGGGAGCGAGATTAATTACCCGGCGCTGTCAGATTAGGAGAGCGCTCCAGCGGCGGGTGGTGGGGCTGGGCAGGGGGGGGGGAAAAGCAAATCCCCCCGGCCGAGGGCACACACACCAGGGCTGCACACCCACGGCTGCTCGTCCCTCGCCTCTCCCACAGCCACCCGAGGCAGAAATCGATGGGGCTGACGTCACGTCGCAGTTCGCCCCGGCAGGGTGACAGGCAGGGATCGCTCCCAGCCGCCTGCCGGAGCATCGGGGACCTCGTCTCCCGTGGGGTGCAGCTGAAGCAGGGACAAGAGGAGCCGTGGAGGGCAGGAGCCCACGTTGCACCCTGACCCTGAACACCCCCCGGCCACAAAGTGCCACCCGGAGCTACCACGGGGCACCGCCAGCACGCCAGTTACACCGGGCACTGCTGGGATTACCCCACAAAATATAAATCTGGGGTTTGCATGCAATCAGCACCTCCAAAAGTTTTTTGTTGTTGTTGTTTCCTCCTGGTAAAAATTATGCCTTAAAAACCTTTGCACCTTGCCCTGAAGCAGTCCCAACCCTACGTGGTCCCCACTCCTATGAGGGGCTAGGGGACACAGCCCCATCCCCAGGCTGGTACCTGCACCCTGCCGTGCCCAGGGAGGGGGACGTTGCCCCGTGCCACCCCCCTGGGTACATCCCCGCTGGAAAGCATGCTTAGGGAGGCCAGCGAGGGCTGCAAAGCCACCAGGCTCTGGGGCTTGGTGCAACCCTATGGAAGGGTCCATGGGCAGCTCTGAAGATGTTATTTAAAAAAATAAAAATAAAGGGGGGCAAATAGCTTTAAGGAAATCCACAGATTTGCTGTACGCGAACAGGAGATGTGAGGGGATGCGATGAGAAATAAAGGATGCAGCATCCATGGGGTTGGTGAAGTTAGGATGTGGCAGGGGATGTGCTCGGGGTCATTGGGTGGCTCTGGCAGAGCCGAGAAGCAAAGCCACGACCCAGAGGTACCTCGGGCACACGGCTGCCACCCCCCAGGACAAACCAGGCACAGCCGGCGCTCCACGGCACAGCCCTCCGGCATCACCCTCTGCCTGCAGTGGGAGCTGACCCCAACCCCTCACCCCACACCACCACCCTCAGGCTCCGTCCTAGCCTGAGGATTCTCTGGGATCGCCCCTTTGAGAAGCTGGGACACCAATGGGTGCAGCATTTTTGCCTGGGTGCAGCACATTTGCTATTGAAAAAATAATGGAGAAGCACGGCTGGATGCGTCCTTGGGGACGCACCCCTGGGGACACTCTCTCCCACCCCAGTGATCCCCCACTGGGATCACCTGCCAGAGGGGACACTTATCACCACCAACCACCCCTAGTAGTGCCTTGGGTGCAGGGAAGGGTGCCCAGCAGCTTCGAGAGATCTGTCTGCAACCCACGGGAAGCACAGCCCACGGAGCACCTCTCCGCTGCTCCCCAGGCCACCTCCCATGGCTTCCCTGCCACCACCAGGCTCCCCGCTGCCAGTCCCCAGTCCCAGCACTCCCCCAGCACCTCCCCGGTGCAGCTGGGGCAGGATTTACTCCCGACCTCGCTGCTCCTCCCATTTCATCAGCTCACACCACGGGCTCACCCACAGCCCTGGGGCTCCCAAAATGCAGGCTCCCCAGGAGGCCAACCAGCCCCACTTTACCTGCAGAAAAGGGCACAAGCATTCTAAACAAGCGAGGGAACGCAGTGGGACGGCTGGCAGGCTGGGACTGCCGGACACTCCAAAATAACACTTATCCCCAAATTCATACAGCTCTCACCCAGCACCCCGGGGCTGTCCCTGCAGGATGGCTCCTGCCGATATCCCTGCAGCCAGCTCGCAGCTGTGACTGGCTTCCAACCCATCGGAGCCGGGTAGCCCGTAACCGAGTTATCTTCGCTAATTCCTCACTTGGGCACTGGGTTATGGCAGCCTCCACACAGCGCTGGCGTACAGGAGGGCCAGGAAGAAACCCATGGCTTATTTATTGCACGGCGTAACGTGGCACCGACTGCGTCCCGTGGGACGCCGGGCCCAGAGGCACGGAGCTGATGAAGCATCCCTGTGTCTCCCATCCCTGCGTCCTCCTGCGGGCAAAGGCAGCCCCGGGGCAGGGCCCCGCAGAGGACACCACGACCCTGCACAGCCCCTTCCCATCACGGCAGGAGGAGGGAGCCAGACCCCGCTGGGTGCGCAATTGGAGGCCATGTGTAAACATAAACAGGGGAAGTCAGCCTCAAAGGAGAAAATAAGAAGGCAGAAAATGAGTCACGGCAGCGCATTACTCATACCGGAGCAGTCATGCTCGAGCCGCATGTGACGGGCGATCCCGGCGTGTCCCCGCCACAGGGCAAGGTGCCCCCGCGCCCCTGGGTGAAGGGATTTGCTAAATAAAGCTCAAATCCACCAGCCTCATCCCTCTCAGGGCACAGCCCCGTAAATCCCGCAGCATTAACAGCGCTAACGGGCAGCGGCGAGCCGGTCGCAGGCCCGCGCACCTGCCTCGACCACCCGCCACTAACGGGGCATTTCACTGAAAACTAGCCCGTGGGCTTCCCTGTGTGGGGCCAGAGCTGAGCCCTTGTGGAAGAGGCCAAACAGCCTGGGAAGCGTTAATTAAGCAGATGAGAACTGGGGGATCTCTCCCCACGTGCCCACGGAGGGCTCTGACACCAGGCCCCGAGCCTCGTGTGCCCGTTTCGCAGTGTAGGCCGCGCGCGGGGCCGTGGTCGGGAGCCATCGCACGCAGCCCGCCTCGCCAGGACTTAGAGACTGTGAACATTTGTGCCTCACTGCGAGACAGCTGAAAAATACCAAAGCCTTTTATAGGCTGCCATTTGGGCTTCGGTACAGTGACATTTTCAGGCTGCTTGCTCCAAATGCCTCCTCCCGGCACGACGAGGGGGGAGGCTGAAACACAGCCTCACTGGGAGAGCCTGGAGGGGCACGGAGGCTGGTTTGGTGGTGGCTGGGCATTTCCAAAAGATGGGGCACCCGGGCACATCATGTGGGTCTGGAAAAGGCCATCACACCAAGATCACGCCGAGATGTTACTGGGCTCAGCCACGCACATGGCATTCTCTGCGGCCAGCGCTCCGCAGCCATGGCACAGGTGATGTTTGTGTGCATGGACTCCTGGTACGTGCAGCCTCCTGGAGCTCGCCTTGAGTGTCACAGCTCAGCCTGACACCAGCCACAGGCACCAAATCAGCACTGTCGGGCCAGGAGAGCAGCTGAGGTGCCCACGGTGCTGTGCCCACCCCAAACCCCAGGTCCCCTTCCAGGATGCAGCAGCTCCACACTCAACAACGAGACTGTTACCATCTGCTCCGCTGGTTTTTTGCTCTGTTCGTCCCATTTTTCCCCCCACACAAAGAGCCACTGGGCCCTTCCCATTCTAGCAAGCAAGGAGAGAAGCTCAGGAGCAAGCCCTCGCTGTACCCCAGCACCAGCTACAGCCCTCGGGGAACACACACCAACGGGGTACAGCTCCCCAGCAGTGCTGGGGAAGCCCTGCTTGCCATACACTTCAGCAGAGATTCGCTGCTTGAGGCTCTCAAACCACAGCCCAGCACCAGCACGCAGTGCCCCAGCCCCCCGGCCCCGCCAGCCCCCGCACCCTGCGCTCGCTGCCTCCTGCCCTGCCTGGCACCCAGCCCCGCTGCACACGTGGGGAACCAGCCCCACGGGTTGCACAGCCGCACCCTGCCCACGCCGGGGCCCTGCAAGCGCTCTGTGCGCTGCTGAGGAGCCCCCAAAACACCCTGAGCATTGCAAAGCATCCCCTCCACCCCCCAGTACAGGCTGGGGATGGCGGCAGCAGCACCCCACGGGGCTCCCGTGGGCTCCCAGCTCCAGCACCACCCGTCACAAGCACAGCACGACCAAGATCAGCTTACACCCAGCACGATGTGCCGGGGCACCCACCGAGCAGAGAGCCACGTCCATCCCCAGGCACCAGCAGCACCCACGGTGCCCATTTGGCCGGCAGCTCCGTGCCAGGCAGCAGCAGTACCGGGGTGCAGAGCTCCAGGAGCAATTGAACGCTGCCAGAGCGGCCTCTGCCTTATTTAATGGCTCTCATGCACACAGAGGTAATTAGGCTGCACCCTGGGGCACTGGAGCACGACGGGAGCCCCACGCACACCCTGCCAGCAGCTCCCACGGCCACAGATCGAGCACCCATTTACCAGCAGCACCGAGCTCCCGGCCAGCACTCACCTGCCTCGTGCCCCCGCTTGCTCGTGAGGAGGCCAAACCCTGCAGGTGGGCTCCCCAGCTTAAATCCTGCCCAGGCCCGATGGGATGAGGCACAGCTGCGGCCCCGCACCCCCGGGGGCTGCTCCTGCCCTGCCCCAGCAGCTGCGGCAGCCCTGCCCATGGCTGGAGCCAGAGCCGCAGCCCCCAAGCTGCTGCGATGGGGTGGCACAGGGGATGTTAGTCGGCCTGGCAGCGAGGCCGTTGTGCCTTTTTTTTTTTTTTTAGTTAGAAAGAAGGTATTCAGGAACACGGAAAAAAAATCCCCATGCAAATGATGGGTGTGTGTTGTCGCAGACGGCAGCGCCGCCCCACAGCACACGTGTGTGTGTGTGTGCTGAGCGGTGCCCAGCCTGTTTTGGGGCGGTATCGCCGCGAGCATCAGCCCGGGTGTGATTTGGGGTGGAAACCACCCTCCCCGTGTGCCCCGTGTCGCGATGAGTGAGCAGCCCTGATGGCAGGGATGAGCCCAGGCACTGCCTGGCCCCCGGGAACCCAACAGCCCCATTTTGTGCATTTCTGCCCCAAGAAACACCACATTCGAATCGCTTCACGCCAAGGTGAGAAGCAGAGGCTCGGTAGCACACAAGGGGTTGGGTTTTAAATCCAACGTAAAACCTATAGGAACAGCGTTTTGAAGGTATTTTGAAGAAACTTCACATATTTGGGCGCTTCTCCTCGGCCCCGTGAGAGGCTGGAAGTGCTGCCCCGTGCCCCAGCCACAGCTGCGCCCGTGCCCAGGGGCAGGCGCCGCCACCCCTGCTGCCAGCACCGCCCGCCCGCGCTAAAAGCTTCTGACAGTTGCCTGCCTCGGGCTGTTTTCTTTTTTTTTTTTTTTTTTTTTTTTTTTGTTTTTTTTTTTTTTTTTTTTTTTTTTTTTTTTTTTTTTTTTTTTTTTCAGGACGGTTTCCACCGAAATAGCTCAGCTGAGCCTGAGGAATGAGGTTATGGAAAAAATACATACATGAATGGCGTTGAAAATATCCGTGCTGCGAAAGCCTCCTGCCTCTGCTCCTGGGCGCGTGCTGGGGGGTGTCGGGGCTGCCCTGCGTGCCCTGTGGGTGACAGCGAGGGAGGTGACAGCCCTGGCCCTGTGTCTCCTGCACCCGGCGTCAGCTGGGGTGAGCGCAGGTGCCCGCGGATGTGCTCCGGGTGATTGCATCCCCCAGCCACCAGCAACACGGCCTGCATTTCCAGGGAAGAAATATTTATCCCTTCCTTGTAAAACCAAGATTTTTCTGCAAGGTCTGCGTACTAAGAGCCTATAAAAGTGCCAGAGCTGAAGGTGGTGCCCGTTAGAGGGGAGGAAGAGGAGGCTGGAGAAAAATAAGCAGGGCTGTGCTTGTGCAGTGGGTCAAGTGGTTCTGTTGGGTGCGACCGGCTGCGCCTGCGCATGGCCGAATGAAGCCCTGAGCTCATTTGGAGTGAGCAGGAGCGGTGCTGGGAGCGGGAGAGGGCAGGGAAGGGGGGTTGGGGGCATGCAAGGGGGGCAAAAAAAGTGACGGGTCCCAAAATGAACTCCCTGGGGATGGAAGCAGCCTGGAGTCGCTGCGGCCAGCTGTGTGTTTGGGATCCAGCTGTGTTTGGGATCCAGCTGTGTTTGGGATCCAGCAGTGTTTGGGACCCAGCTGTGCTCAAGCTCCAGCCACACAGGATCCAGCAGTGCAGGTCCCCAGCTGTGCGGAGCCCCAGCTGCGCACCCCTCCTGCGGCACAGGACCCAGCAGCGCGCTCCTCCACCTGCGCGCGGCCCCGGCCTTGCGGGACCTCGGCCGGGCACGGCTCCAGCTGCGTGGGGCCCGCTCCAGCTCCAGCTGTGCCGACCCCACCGTGCAGATCCCCGCCGTCCGTCCCCATTGCGGGTGTCCCCGCTGCACGCCGTGCTGCGCTGTGCGGTGGCTGGGGCTCGGCAGATGGAGCTGTGCAGCTGCGCATGGCTGCGCGGGCAGGCCGGGGCTGGCTGCGGGGCTGCAGCAGGCCGAGCCCTGGCTGCCACGGCTGCTGCGTGGGTGCAGGAGCAGGGTGCGGGGAGCGCCGGGGGCGGCAGTGCCCACGCTTGGCTGCAGCACGGCGGGGCCCCCGCCTCTGTCCCGCGGGGCTGCAGCGGGACGCAGGCGGAGCTGCGTGGGGGGCACCCAAGCCGTGGCACGTTGCGCCCCGAGGGGCAGCGAGGGCGTTCAGCCACCAGCGGCGGGGCGGGGGGAGACGGGGGCGCCGTGGTTTTGTGTCCTGCTGCCCGTGCTGCGTCCCCCCCCCAGCTGGCACATCCCTGTGGATGTGTACGCCTGGGCTGACGGCGACAGTCCTGGTGTGAAGGGAGCAAGGGGAAGGCAGCCCTGGTGCTCACAGGGAACCCTGTGCTGTGCCCACGGGTCCTGTTCCTGGGTGCAGGGAATGTCCTCGGGCTGGCCCCGGGGCTCAGCCCCCCACCAGCACCACCACAAACCCTAAAATGGGGCAAAGCGGTGCCAGGGGGGAGCAGCACGGCCTGGCACACCCTGCCCGAACATGGGCTGCATTTGGTCCCTCGTGCACCACGGGGAGCTGGGCATGGCGCGAGTCCTGGGGCTGCCCCCGATAAGTTTGGGGATGGGAAGCTCACCAACACGGGTGGCTTCCTCGCAACATCTGCTCCGGGCAGGCAGACGGGGATGTCCTGTGGGGGCCGGGGAATGCTGGCATGTCAGCAGATGCTGAAACAACATCAGAGGGACCTGGAATAGGGACTTGTGGGGGTGACAGCAGGGCTGGGACACCCTTGGGACAGGGCTCCTTGGTCACAGCACCGTGCTCAGCCCCGCAGCCTGGCCGCAGCCGCTGTGCCGGCACCACCTCCCTGGCACCGGGGCTCTTTGCCGCTGGGCTTGGTTCCAGCACCACAGGCACGATAAAATCTGGGCTTTGTGCACCAGCCCCGAGCATCTTCCTGTTTTTGACTGCGAGACCATCAGCGCTTGGGATTTTAAGTTCTCTTTTTCTAATCTGTAGGATTTTTAGCTGAATGCTAAGCCAGTGGTGCCCAAATCTTTGGGGCTAGCAAACCGCCTCCAGCTCTCGGTGTCGTTTGCGGGTCCCCGGGGCTGAGTCCTGCCCTGCCAGCTGCTCCTGGCCCGCCGGGGAGGACACTGCACCACGGAGCACGGGGCTGTCCCCCGGGAGCCTGCCGGCCCCAAGGCAACCTGGGCACGGCCGAAACCCAGCCAGAAGCTGACGGATGCCGAGCAGCCATTACAATAAGAGCACGTTCCTGGAGGTGGTCCTGCTGCTTCTTCATGGTGGAGGCAGCTGCTGTGGCTTCGGCAAGCCCAGCGTCCTGCAGCTGGGGGCCTCCGTGCAGGCACCGTGTTCCTGTCCCTTGTCCCTTGGTGAGCAGCAGGGGGCAGCCCCAGTGGCGTGGCACGACCCCGCAGCTGCCCTTACCCAGACAAGAGAACCACGGCCTCTTCCTCCAGAAGAAACCCAAGGTTTCTTCGAGCCTTTTTGGGGGTGCACACCGTGTGTGGCTCAGGCGGACGGGCGCTGGGTGCCGAAGGAAACTGCAGGAACTGCACTGGTGCTGGGGACCAGCAGGAGTTTGGGGCAGGGGGACGGCAGAGCACAGCCAACACGCAGCCTCGTCCCCCGAGGAAAGGAGGCTGAGTGAGCTACCAAGCAAGCCCGCACCTAAACTGGGATTTCCCACCCCCCAAAACGGGAGGATTTGGGTTATTCAGCAGCAGAGCTGCCGGCAGGGCGCTTGCCGCTGCTGACGAGGAGAGAAAGGAGGCTGCTATTTCAGCGCAGAGCACCGCCAGGCTGCATGCATTCACGGTAAAGCTGCCGCCTGGCAGAAATGGGTCACTGGAAAAGAAAAAAACTGAAGCCTGGGAAGGCTGGAGGGGGGCAGAGCTGGGCGGGAGGGTGCCAAGCAGAGCGCGCCGCACCCCGTTCTTCCCGCCCCCCTCGGCAGATCGCTTCGTTTTCCCTTCATCCGCCCACCGTGCCTGCAGTTTCGGGGGATCACCTGCACTCGCAGCTCGTTGCTGTCTGCCCTCGGATGGATTCCCGGCCCCACAACCCGCTCCCCACCTCCGCACGTCCCGGGAGCAGACACGCGGCTCCCGGCGCTGCAGGGCAGAGCCGTGCACGTGGCTCGCCGAGCGCACCCGCAGCGGGTATGTGCAAACCCTGCGCATGGGCACATTCAGCCGAGCAGGGAAATTCGTACCGGCTCTGCCAAGAAGGCGTTCGTTAGTGGTTAGGATCCTGGCAAGCCGTGGCACAAAGCACCCCGGAGGCACCGCTGCGGGATGCTGCGGGGCAGGATGCGGCCCCGAGCTCGGCGGCGTACGTGCGCGCTCAGCGTTCGCGCCTCTCGCCAACCTGGAGGTCAGCTTCCATTGAAGCCCACTTACATCTGGGCCTGCGAGGCTTTGATGAAGGCTGGCTGTTAATTGCTGCTGCCATTAAGTGCTGTGTGGGAAGGAAGACGCGGCATCGGGGATCTGCGCTTTCAAGTGGCTTCGTTTCGGAGCCAGGAAGTCTGGGGAGAGCCCGGGGGGAGCCCACGCCGCGCCGGCAGCCGGAGCACCTCGCCGCGCCGACGCAGGATCGGCCACGAGCGCCGCGGGCAACCCCGTGCATCGCCCGCAGCGAGGGCGGCCCCGGGGCCCAGCCCGGCCGTGCGTCACAGACGGAGCGCGGCGCTGCCCGGGCTGTCCTCCCGCACGCTGGCAGGATGTGTTTTTACTGGAAAGTCGGTTGTTTTGGGTTAGGCCAGGACATGAAAGCAGCCCACGGCCTCTGGTGCGCCGCCGGCCGCGGCCATCGCCTTCCTGTCTGCAGCGCCTTCCTGTCGCCACCGTCGCGGCCGGCCACCGGCCCCGGCCCCGCCGAGGCTCAGGACCAGCACCCAGAGAGCCGCACTCGTGGGGCTGCGGTGCCGCCGGGTGCTGGAGAGCCGTGCCGTGCCCTCTGGCTGCGTCGCCATTCATAACCCTGAGCACAGGAAGCGTCTGTGCGTGGCTCTTGGATTTTGGCCACAGGAGGGGTCGTTTTCCCCTTACTCCCTGAGCTGCTCAGCGTCCACGTGCCAGCCGGCTTCCTACCGTGCCTAAAACTGACCTGCTTAAGGAACAAAAAACAACGCCGAGGAGAGCCGAAGGCAGGGTCATGCTTTCATTTATTCACTTCATATAAAAATCTCTTAAGAATGCATCTGAACACAATATATAATACTATAACATACATTGTGTGAAACTTTTGAAAACAATAAAATAACCACCTGGAACAATGCAGTGTTCAACAGACATACAAACCCATTGCTCATGCACAACTGTGCTATTTTCATTAACTAGTTAGTCACAAGCTGGACCAAAAGCTTGAAACATATTTTACAAACTGAGATTGACACCGCTCACGATGCCTAACAAGCTTTGTCAGAAGAAGTTTCACAGCACAATTATTACATCAGTTCACATTTTTGTCATAGAAATTCACATTGGGTTGTTCAGAAATCGGAACGTGACATTTAAAAGCCGGCCCGCTGGCGGGGGGATTCCTTTTCCTTCTCCCCTTCCAGCCTTTCGGCGCCCACGACCCCCCCCCAGTTCCCCTCCCCTGGGGCCCGGCTCGCCCCCGCTCGCCGCGAGGACGAAGCCCGCGGGCGGCTGCCACCCGAATGCCCTTCCTGGGTTGCGTATGTCTCTTCAGCTATGTTCAGGTTCTCGTATTTTATGCAATACAAAAGGTTACAAGAAAAAAAGGCAACTCTTATTCCGAGTTTTCTACACAATTAACATCGCCGCCGACAGGCAATGTTAATTCATATAAATTAATAACTTACAAAACATTACAGTATATACATTACGTAATAAATACACTGTTATAAACAGTAATGGAGGTGTTAGAGCTCGAGGCAGTGCGGGAGGAGGACGGTGGGCCTAAACCTAGGAACGTGAACAACAGGCGAGAGGAACACAAACATCTGAGCGTGCAACTTCCACTGAGCCAAGGAGCTGCCGAGGGGGAGCGCGTCACACACTGCCTTACCACGCACACTGGTACAGGTACTGCACGGTGCCGTGAAAACAAACTACCCTTTGTCCTGTGCACAACGAAAGGAAAGCCCAGTTGAGGAAAAAATACCGTTATTTCTAGCAAGCCAACGGAGAGGGTGCACGATGGCATGAAGTGACTCTACGTGGGTCGTCGGGAGGAGTAAGAAGGCTACTAAAGGTGCAGCACTGCAAAACAGAGGGAGTCCCTTCTATTTCGTCTGTAAAAGTGATTAACTGCAATAAAGTGACAGGTATTGCCCATGAAAAAAGGAAGACTGCTTCTTGTAACAGGAAGAATCAAAAAAGTATCCCACCAATTTTGAAACACTTTGTGTTGCTCTTTATACTAAACTCCGTGTATTTAATAGACTCTTGAAAAGACATGAAAGTGTTTACAAAGAAGGCACACAGGTCTGCGGACAGGTGGTCAGGTGGACAGGTTTTATACGTAGAGTTATTAATCAGTAGTTTCTATCAGTCTAACTGGTATAAATTCCAAAACTAACAGTATAAAATCTCTCAGTTGTGTGTCATTTACTGTTCAGTTACGATTCAAGCCAGCTCCAGGACAACACGATGCTTTTAGCTGACAAGGCTTAAACCACAATGTAAATCATCTGGCAATTTCCTGAGCAATCATTCACTACGCGATCTCCAACCCTGACTCCAATCTCAAGTAGCTGGGGAGAACTTTTAGCCAATGTTAGACACAGGCCCAAGACCCAGGCTGCAGGCGAGTCCCATGAGACTGCTCGCATGCTCGTTAAGTGTTTAAAATCCACTTACACAGGTACAGGACATTATGTGTCAACAGGAGACGTGTCTTCTGTCACAATTTCGATGTTGGCCTCCCTCTGTGAATCTTTCTCCCCTGGGTCGTCCATGCAGAGTGTCTTTGTATTGCTGAAGTAGCCGATGCCCTCTCCTTCCTTCTCAGGTCCGTCCGAATCCTCCTCCTCGAGGGTCAGTTCAAACTGGAACTTCTCCATCAGGCCCTGGCAGTCCCTGCTCCGCTCCTCCAGCGGAGGAGAGGGGCTCTGAGGTATCATGCTCTGGTACCAGTTCCTGTTGTCCTCCAGCGTGTCCAGGATGTCCTGGGCGTCGGGCTGCACCAGGTCAGCCCACGTCTCCCACAGCGGATGGACGATGTAGTCGATGAACCCGACCTGAGGAACGCAAGAACACGCACTGTTAAGGAAGGGGAAGCAGACGGGTGTCTGGAAAGTTAAAATGCCATTAACGCATGACTTTTAGAAGCAAAGAAGCTGCCTGGGAGCAAGCTCCCCATCCCAGAACAGTCTGACCGCAGACTTAATCACCTCCTACCAAAGCTGCGCCCCCAAGGTTGGGGCTAGGCTGACCTCTTGTCCAAAACCAAGCCTCGAATGGAAGGTTGAGGAAAAGCAGGAGCCACCTGGACACTCAGATAAAGCTGCCGCTCCCATCCCTGGCTGCACGAGTGATTCTGAATGTCCTTGCAGGTGTCTTTTCCTGGCCACTGGACCACCCGCTGCTGTGCGGGAGGCAGGGCGAGTTGCGTCCCACTGCGGTCCCTGCAGAAATGCCACCTACCAACTGCCAGCGCACGGAGACATTGTAGACAGTTGTTGTCCCTGCCCTGCGGAGTGAGGAAATGCGCTGGGCTCCTGGTGACTGCGGACACGGTTGGTGTATTTATGGCAACGTGCAGTCACACCCCAGGGGCCTCGTTTGGCCAGCAGTTGTGAAAATGCCGGTGTTCTCAGGGTGAGCACCAGCCATAACGCTGAATGTCACCGCTTCTGCGGACTTCAGTTTGACCTTCAGATGTATTTTACTACAGCGTGCAGTTTGTATCTGTTCTGAACTGTTTCGTGGTGCTGCATCTTTGAACACTTGAGCATGTCTCCTCTGCGCTGCCAACGCAGCCACCTCTACGGACCTTGCAGAGATTTCCCTTCCTTTGGCTTCATTTTGGGAAGAGCGCAGAACGCAGGGTAACGAGCCCTGACAAGACGTCCTCCTGCACTAACGTGGACAGAGCGCTGCTGCTTGGAGTGACGTGCCCGCGGTGGAAACAGTGAGGCTGGCGGCCGCGTCCGCCAGTCCATCCGCCCGCTGGCGCGTAAGTTCTGAGCTAAATCATTTTTCAATTGTCTGACTAAGAGGACGTACGTCCAGGATGGAGAAAACCGAATGGCCATAAAGAGGATTGAAATTCTTCCGTCTTGGCAGCGTGTGTCACTTCTCTCCTCGCTCTGCTGGACAACATTTCTGTGCAGCAGGAAAATGGCTCTCAAAGGGGCCAGACTCAACGTGCAGATGTTTGCTTTGGAAATCGCACATGCCTCCTTCAGACACAACAGGATGTCAATAGAACCATTAACATTCAATTGTAACGTACTGTTGAGGCAGCTTAAACAAAAAGGTGATGAAAATTTCCTGCAGCACATGTTCCGGAGCACTTTTAAAGTGAAAAAAAAAAAAAAATTGCTGTACGGTTAGCCCATGGCTTCACCGCCACCCAAAACGCTCAGGGGCTGCAGGACCTACGGCTCCAAGCCGGGTGCTTCGCAGCAAAGCCATTGTTCCTTGAAACAAACATCCCATATCACGGCGTAGCTGGCCAGATGGCCGAAGGCTGATCTTAAAATATTTTGATGTAAAGAGGGAACATCCAGAGCTCCGCGATACTTGCATACTGTCTGCCCGTCGGTTCTTTGTTTCACTCCAGGATGGAAATGCCACTTCCCTCCCCCCCCCGCCATGAGTTGGTATTCTGGTGGCAGCCATTTCGTGCAATTCCTGTTCTTTTTGCATAGCAAAAATGCCATTTTGGAACCTCTACGAAGTGCATATGTGAAACGAAAAAAATAATTGGAGCTTACATGCGGAGCACATGGGCATTTTCTGGCCAAGCCTGGCCAAAGGATTCACTTCTTGTTAGGTTAACAAATACGACAGATTTTTCCAGCGAAATCACCATGCGGTTGAGTGAATAATTTTGAAACCACTTGGCTTAGCCCAAGAGGACATTTGGAAATAATTATCGTCAATTTTGTTACTTATTCAAGCTGAAAAACCTCGATGATGGCTTGCTCAAGTCATTTAAAAACAACAACCAAGACACCATTATGTGAAGACAGGAATAAGTTTAGGCAAACAGAAATTACCGGCTTCGTTAGAGACCAGCCAGGTGAAATTTTATGGCCTGTGCTACACAGGTCAGAGGAAATTTGACCTTTATATCATTTAATCTATGAATCAGAACTAGGAATGAGCCAGGTAATCTCAAAAAAATAATAATATTAAAGAAATATCCAAATTCTTTTTAAGATTTGTAGTGACTTAAACACTTATTCTTTGACTTCACAACACAGAGACTCCATCAGGCCTCTAGCTTCACTGGCCTCATCAAGAGGTGCAAAACTGTTCTACGCAAGGCTGAAAAATAACCAACATTCAGACTTCTTCCGTGTCCTGAAATGGAGCTCAGCTTGGGGACACTCCTATCGCTGCCTTTCAGGGGGACTGGCATTGCTATAAATTTCTAATGTGGGGTACAATATCAGTCGGTTTAGGAGGTGCTAATTAAGAGCTAAGAAGGAGGCTGTAGGGTGTGAAGACAGAAGAGACCTGGGGAGATCAGAATCACACTCTTCCAGCCTGGGGAACAAAAGGAAACCAGCTCACTCTGGAAACTGGGACACAAACAAGGCAAGATAAGCATGCATTTAGACATGAGGAGACGCCAAGGAGTACATAAAGGAGGCTGAGCATCCCGGTGAGTCTATATGAGCTTCAGGCACAGCTGCATGTCAGGGTCAATCAGAACCAACCCTCTGAACAGCTGGCTGTTTGCCTAATTGTATTAGAGAAAGCAGATGAATTTTTGTCTCTGCTTTAACAATACAGGCTTAGGCAATACAAAAATGCAGCTCAAGGCCAATTACCTGTGATTTTTCCACTGACGCTGTATGTTTGTCACACATTGGACTGATTTCCATTCCTCTTTCTCGTTCTTTGTCTCCCTGCTGGAAGAACTCCTCCATGATTCTGTCTGTCCACTGCCGGTACAACTCCAGAGACTTTGTGGGATTACTCAAGTCTGCACAATGTACCATATTTCGGAGAACCTGCAATTATATTAATCAGAAAACTCGTAAAATCAAATGGAAAAAGAGGACGGCTTCAAGCTGTATCTGCTTGCTTAATTCAGAACATTTAACCACAAGACTTTGATTATGCAACATTCCATAAAAATATTAACATCGTAATATCTCCGTGTATGAGACCAGCTGCTACGGTCTGCTCCAAAAGCAGACTGTGCTATATGTTTTTCAGACAACTCAGTACTTACAGCGGGTGTAGTGGTGGCAGTGTTAATTACATCATATAGGTTTGTTTTTGAATGCAGGTGCTTCCCACCATTCAAACTTTATTTTCACGCTCTCATATGGTTAAACGCTCCTTCTTTATTAAATGAGTAATATCCTTTCCGCACACACAAAAATGTGCCTGACTAGCTGTGGCCACAAGGATTTAGACAGCAATGGAGTGACCTGTTTTAACAGCAGCAGTCTTAAAAATGTAAGGGCAGTTTTCCTATGAGGGTGTTCTTAAGAAGCTGGCCATCAAAGTAGAGAGAGGATCAGGATGTACCTCGTCCTACGTCTTAACTACGTAACCCCCTACCAGTACTGCTTTGTTATTTCTGTAAATCAAGCGTTAGACTATAGAGAGAACAGAGTGTACAGCATCAGTTTTAACCCAGTTTAAGAGTTGCTTTAGGTATGGAGTTACAAATTCTTACAATCTTGCAGTGCTCTAGCAATCTGGCTATACTTCTTTAAGATAAAGAAATGGAGGAAACTGGAAAAGAAATGTCAAGAGCCCTCAAAAACTGAGCCTTATAGATTAACCTCAGCAGAACCTCAGCTTGCAGTGGCATGCTTTATGTGTTTAAAATGTAATCCCTTCTACCTAAAAGACATGAGACCACCTTGTACCACCTTGTTGGTCTCTGTGGTGCAGAACAGAAGAAAATGTATCTACAGTTCTTGCGTGATTGCTGAAAATCTAGGTCAGCAACCTGACTATATATAGCCTACTGAGAAGCCACAGCAAAACCAGGAACATGGTTTCTTCAGTACCGAACAAAATACACGAAATGCTACAGGAACCTCCTCTAACCTACCTGGATTCTATCTGTGTAGTTATCCAGAAGGAGGACTCCTGAACTGGTCACCTTCTTGGTTTCCACCATGGTCTTCAGATCAGCTAACAGACTCATATGCTTGGACATATCTGTTGCCAATACCTTTACAGAAGAGAAAACACGATCTCAGCAAGGGCAGCCATACAGAGAAGCCAGTATTTGGTTTAAGAGTAGCAGTGTGAGCATAGGCTGTACCATGTCAATCACCATCTTCCTGAGAGTCTGACGCTGTTTCTTGGTCAGGTTCTGGAAGATGTCACAGTGCTCTTCTTGAAGCAGTTTGAAACCCACAGCAAGATGGTGGTTCTCCAAGACGGATTCGTCGTTGTACATCAGGGCTAGTTCAGAATCTAGCAGAGCAACATAAATAAGTGACTTCAGTATGAGAAGTGCGTGACTTCAAACAGCAAAGGCTGACACCGGGCACTGAATTGTTTATCCATATGCAATAAATTGGGAAAGTTTTCTTTTTTTGTTTCATATGTGCCAAGAGCACGCAGTTTTCTAATCTGAGCACATATGTAAATACCATAAACAGCCCTTTGCTGGGTTCTAATGAACAAAATAGTGTTTGGTTGACTTAGTTACAGGCTTCAGAACCACTGACAACAGAAAGCATGAATCTTGCAAACGCACTTTCCAAAAAAGAACAATACACATATTTTGGAATCAAAATACATGCTTAGCCTGTTGCAGAATACAACATGAACCACAATATTTAGGCTTTATTGTTGTCAAGAGCAACAGCATTATTAACCTTCCATTAACGATAAAATTTGCACTCAGGATGGGAAGATTTATTATGCCTTATCAAGCAATAATCACAAGATTCAAGGCCACTTTGCAAATTGCACTACAATAGCTTCCCTTGTTTTGATAGGAATTTAATTTTAATTACTGCTCCGTTTCAAAATGTAGAACTGGTTTACTGCACAATACGTTGAGAAAGCAACACAGTCTGAAAGTCGTAATTTGTGACCTCGCTGTAATGGAAAATGTACTCCAAGTTTGCAGATGAAGTTATAATTGTACTTGAAATAAAACTCACTTGTATTAATAAGAAACTGATTGGAGACACCAGGGTGATCCACATCATGAATTGCAGCTGCAAAAATTGCAGCAAGGATTTCCAAATCAGTGAAGACAGCCTAGGAAGGAAAAAAGAAATTTGTCAGAAAAGTCCCTATGTTTCTCACTCTACAGTTTGGGATGCTGCTGTAGAGAAACAAATTGTTTGTGCTTTCTGAATTACTTTTCATAGGATAAAGCATTTACTCAGAAGAAGGGTCTACGTGCAGCATGTGCCTTTTAAGATGAAACAGAGATTACAAATAAAGCTGCTGCTGAGATTTCTTTATGTTTTCTTCCCTGGTAGCAAATTGAGCCCTCAGAAGAACAGGCAGCCCATTGCCATTTATTTATTTTTCAAGTCTGAGTGCTATCGGTGATTGACTCAGTTTAGGGTTCTTCTGTGTTCATATAAGCAGTGTGCTGGTTTTAATCCACCGTTCAAAACATCCCACGTTAAAACATGACAATCGCCCGCCACAGACCACTTAGCTCAAACCAGGTCACTCACGTCCAGTGCAGGGGTGGAGAGAAGAACATGGGTGGACTGGGCAACATCGGCAGCATGCAGGCTGTTGTGGTAAGCTACATCCGAATGGTAGTGGTCTTCTAGAGTCATCATGTACGTTACAAAGGTGTCTGACGAGATCTTGAATGTTTTTAGTAGGTCTCGCTCCTGTAAAATAAGTACAGATGTAGGTGTCAAGTAAGGATGCCATATTGTGGAAGGCCACACAGCAGAAAGCAATTAGAAACTAAAATAGCGTTGTGAAAGAATAGCAAAAGTGATCAGAAAACCACGAACCTGGAATATAGCATACATGATGCAGGTGAGCGGCCTGTTGTGGGAGTACCTGGCAACATTAAATATGTTGAGACCCCATTTATTCAGATCTTCCAGTTCCTTTTGAAAAGACAAAAAGAGAACAATTAAAACATTTCTCAAGACGTTTCTGCATTTATCACTTTCACTGAGGCTTTTGCATGTTCCCAAAGTTTAAACAGAGAATTCAGCCCTAATTGTGGTAATCAAATAAGTGCATGAGCACACGTAATTATTCAAGTACATGAACACAGAGTAACTGTGAAGCGCTGATGTCAGAGCACTTGTACAAGGAGACCACATTTCTCTGCACCAGGGGAATTACTTGTGATGTTTGTTCCCAGGTAGCAAGAAGCAAGGCGCCTGACAGAGACAAAGGCCTCGCAGCCAGTTTGTTGCACATTGCGTTGTTTTATGTTCCTGTGTTTGATAATTACTCTGCTCAGCCCTCATCACAGCTTCTGATTATTTTAGTGACATTTTCAAAGAATTTGTCGACCTGGGAATATGCTGTTAGGGTCTGATCCCATAAATTACAACATCTGTAGCGGTCATATCACTTAGGGGATACTGGTTCCAATTTGACCTAGGGTTAGCCAATCCAGCCAAGCCATCCCCTGCTTTGAGATCATACTGACTCGCACAGAACCATAAGGGTCTGTCATACCTTGGCCAGATGGTCTTCCTTTTCTGTTTTCACACCAAATCGTGAAATGCTGGTATTATTTAAGCTTGAACTATGCATTAATTTTTTCACTCCACTGATCTGTGTCATGAGCTGCTGTTTTTTCTTCTTCTCTCTGTCTTTCTGTGTGGGAGAAGGAATCTCCACATCATTCTGCTTGTCTGTAACAAATGAAGGTGAAATGAATCAACATCATTTGCAGAAACAGAGTTGAGCACCCATCACACCCCTTAAAGTCAACCCTTGCCTTTGGTCATTAAATATGATTAAGTATTACCCAGCTGATGCCTATTAGGGTCCATACCCCCTGCTCCTAAAACAACAACCCAGTAATAAATCGGTGGCGCTTATTTATTAAAGCTCTGCCCTCTACAACAATTCTTTCTACTAAAAATGTGTAGAAAAACATACAGAGTGCAGGGTACATCCCTACGGTCAAATATGCTTGGGGATAATAGCAATATCAGCGTGCATTAAGTAGGTTCGCAGTGGGGCACAAACTTGGCTGGGGAGATGTGTTTGACAGGTAAATCTGTCCGCATGTGCTGGTTACTGCCTTCCCAACTGCTCCATTTGCTGCACTGAAATGGAGACACAGTGGCTCATGACTTTCACACTAGCCATTTTTCCGTGAACTTTTAAAACAGCCTGCTATAATCTCTTTGCACCTTTGCAGGTCTGAGGACCTCCGGAGGGACTAGGCATCCAAGCATTAGTTACTTTTGCCTTAGCTTAATTAAAAATCTCCGAAATAAGAACTACCAGTGTGTCTGCAACGCTGCAATTAAGAAGGAAGCCATTATTCACAGCAACAGTCAAGCTGACATCAATGGGTGTTTCCCTTGTGTGCCTTTGCTGAACAACAGAAGGACTTTCCTATGTATAATCTCCTTAGCAGTGACTAATGCCAAGGCAGTGTAAAATGGAGATTCTTGAGCAGAAATCTCTAATTCATTAAACCGTGAGCTTCACAAACTTGGTGAATTCTGGGAAAAGATCCTTTCAATACATCTAACAGCCCGAGGAGTAGTGCAGTGGAGAATCTGAGGAACACAAAATAGGCAAAATCCTCAGAGAAAGACAATACAGCGACACAGCGTGTATTGCTGTTCAACGTGCAGCACAAAGTAGCACTTACGAAAATATGGTAATTAATCTTAAACCTTTAATTGGTGTTTTCATAGTGCTTCATAGTTGGCTAACAGATCACGTTCATTGCTTTCAGTGCCTATCAGAGGGCACATGTGGATTCCTGTGCCTTAAGCATTATTATCCAGAGGCTCCTGCCCATTTTGACTCGTCCTTTCACTGAGATGTTACTGCTGCTGCAGATCTTATTTGTGACCCCATCGCACTGCTCGGAGCAGCGTCCCCATCCATGACTCGGGGACAGCAGGCACACAAGACCTTTCTACAGTGCCTGCAGTGGTTGGAAGTCAAAATGTTGAACGTGGGGGCTGAGAGCACCAGGACTGCTGCTGGCAGGACACTGCTTGGTTAACGCTGCTGCCTGCAGGCTTGCAGGGGGCTGGGGACTGCTTCGAGCTTCTGAGCGTGCTGCTTGGCCAAGAGGACGTCCCCGCAGCAGCGCCGGGAACAACGGCGCCAGCAACACCCCTCGCTGCAGTAGGAAAGGGCAGGCGATATAAGGCTATTGTGCTCGTTCCCATTTACATGATGGGGCCAAGGATAAACCCACCATTTGTAATCTTTGCCCTTGATACAGACCTAAGGTTGGTGTCCTTACTCTTACTGACCAAATGGCGATGGCAGGACCGGCCCCACTGGCAGAGGACGTGGCTTTATTGGGGTCTTCCTCAGCTCATTTCATAAAGGCAGGAGACCAAATGAAGTTACCCGACCTGGTTTTAGTTACCTATAAGCTATCCCCATCTTACAAACACTGTTTGGAGATAAATGATATGTCTGTTCTGTTCTACCCACATATTCCTTCTTTTTGGTTCGATTTCCTCAGGTTTAGACTCTTGTTATTTTGTGCATTCATTAAAATTTTAAGCCAAGTTTTACGAAAAAAAGCAAATTCATAAAAAAGTTACAGCACGACTTCCCAAAGGAGCTTTAAGGTCCTTTTAAAAGCCTTAATCTTTTCTTCCTAACACAAGCAATCGAGGTGGGATCAGGCCCAATGTGGAGAGCTTGCACCACTCGGCGTTAACACAGCCCCGAGTGGCTGAGTGGCCCTTACACTGCCACCAAACAGCGAGTACGTCACCACCACGGAGTATGTGAGAATAAGGACAGGAATAAACAAGACCTGAAGGGCAATGCAGTTCCCCGACCTAGCCTGAGCACAGGGGATAATACAGCCACAGCAGCAGCAGCAGCTCGAGCTCCTTAGCCCCTGCTGAGATGCAGACTACACGATCCTGGGTGTACGTGGGGTTTACTAGTACGGCATTCAGTCCACGCTATCACGAGTACATGGGGTGGTTCTGCTGCAGCGCATCCTGCTCCAGGGATGTGAGCCTACTGGAAGTGCTGATGCACAACAAACTCCCTTAAAATGACAGGGTGGTCATGATCCCCAGCAAGCTGTGTATGCTCCAGGCTCTCCAGCTGAAGAAGTGGCCTGCTGGCTGGCAGCGAGGCAGTCTTGCTTTTATTCCCTGTATTAATTCATGTTCTGGATGTCATGATTCAGCTGAGTGATAAGAGAAGACCAGTGGATTCCCACAAAGCAACTACAGACTTTTACATGGATTATTAATGATGTGATGTGTCCTAAATGCACGCGGTAGTTCCAGTTGCAACTGGCTATTGAAATCACTTTAAAATCCCTTAATGGAAATAATTGTGTGTCATACAGTGAATGCATTCTGGGCCATCTTAACCGCAGGGCATGAGTCCCCCGTGAGCTCCGGCACACCACACACCCTCGGCGTTTCAAGCTATTGGGCTCAGACGTACATAGACGAGGGTCTGGTGTTGAGCTTCTTTTTGTAAGCAAACGATCACAAATTCTAGAGCTGTCTGAAATCACAGCGAATTGTATGTTTTGTAAAAGATGTATTTTGTAAGCACAGAGGATCCAATCCTCAAGCCACTTCATTTGTCTCGGTAGTCATACGAGCTCCAGCAAAACTAATGACATGCAAAATACTTTTTTTAAAAAAAACAAATATTTTCGACTTCCAGTGCAAAATGAGCAAATCAACACAGAATAATAATAAAAATGTCTGGGCTGCACTTGCTCGTCTGAACCCCTGACTCTGCAGGGGGAAAATGCAGTTTTATGAGGCAGAAGGAGCAAAGAGGAGAGTATGCAGTTGGGCTTGTGTGACTTTGTCCTTTATATAAGGTCAACACAAAATTCAAATATTGCACAATGCAGCTGACAATAGCTTAATTCAACCCCAACAGAAAAATCTTGTGATTTGGAAAGGGAATTCCTCTGTGGATAACATTATTCAAACATTACACTGCTTTCCTCCCCATATCCACCTTGAAAGTGAAAAATCAAAACATTTTAATAACGCTCTGCCTCAAAGCACCACTCCGAAATTGGGCACAAGTAGAGACTGGTGGGTATTAGGCTGCCATTAATTGTTATCTTTGAGTCATCTGAAAGCTCGGGATGCAACGCCTTACCCAGGAAAGTGTTGGAAATGTACTCAGACACCTGGTTGCCGGAGCGGCTCATCTCGGAGAGGTGTGTCAGCTCGCGGTTCAGCATTCTCTTGAACTGGCAGGGGAGAAGCACACACACAAAGATGGCATTTTTCTGAGCACTGGTCTGAATTAATACAGTTTTAACTCTATTACAAGCAACGCACAAACGAGATGTTAAAAGCAAAATTGTGGAGATATTTGGAACAGAATCAGCGACATATGGTTTGATTTAGGTCCTTCTCAGAACCACCATGACTAGATATTTCTTTTCAGCATACTACACTGCAAAATGCATTTCCTGCAAAGGCAGATATTAATTTTCAATGTCATAAATGAGAAGATGTTTCAGGTAACCTCCCTGAAAAATCCAAGTCCTATATTGGTTTTTATTTCCACATCCTGCAACCTTCTTTTGTTCTCAGTTTCATTATATAAGTTTGCTCCATTTTGAAATATGCAAGCAAAATACAGCTGCATATGCTCAAAACATAACAGAGGAGCAAATATGCCATAAATCTGAAGATCTGCTTGGATCATTGCAGTAAAACACAGGATTTCAGCATTTGTTCACCCAGAAATACAAGATACGATCCTCTTAATTTTCTAATCACACATTTTCATTGCAGTATCATTTTATCCCACAAAAGTGAATTCCCAAAGGGGAAAAATAATTCACATACATGTATGCTGCATGCACCGTGCACACGCTTATCTCATGCCATACAGAACACAGAAATAACTATTTAACGTGCATGTTCTCCTGTTAGGGGTTCTAGCCTAGAAATACAGCACAAAAAACAGGCATTTGTGATCCTTCCGGATTCAACCCACCTTAATATAACCCCAAGATACAGATAACAAATAGTTTGCTTCAGGCATTTTGGAAAACTCCACACCACAGTCCACAGATCCTTATGCAGAAATCGCCGGCAAGACAGGAGAGCTCCACAAGCACAAGGACACCCCGGTTTCCCAGTCAGTAAAAAAAAAAATCAGCATTCATCAAGCCCAGAGATCCCCAAAAGCCCGGCAGTCGCTAATCCCAGACAAAGCCAGCCTTGGCACAGCATCTTTGCAGAGGGCTGAACGTGGGTGTATTTGCTAGCAGGAGAGAATAATGAAATCAGGGATTGCACGAAGAAACAAGAACTAATCCAAATGTATTCAGCGAGATGGCTTTGAGCACTTATGAATTATGAATCGTCCTGGTTGCTTAGTTGGCTGAAGGGGGTCCCCACTCCACATTAGCCTTGCTCAGCTGAACCAGCTGACAAAAAAATGATGCTGGTTTCTGAGGGGCTGCCAGCTTTAGTAACACAGCCATCTTTTTATAAGGAAGATTAAAATGGAGGAAGCTCTGTGCATATTTAAATAAGTCCAAGTAGGCAGCCCTCTCTTCTCCGGTTATGCTTTTTTAAAAAATCCTCTTCATGACAGAGGCTGAGGATTTTCAAGGCAGGTATTCAGATGGATTGTTGAGACCACGATTTTTCACATTTTCACTGCGATCGCTGTTTTTTTCCCCCCACGCAGCAGAGGGCAAACAGCAGCAATGTAGGAAAATGCACCTTTACAGCAGGGAATATCTTTCAACAAAGAAGTCTGAACCAGCAATAACCCTACGCCTGTGATATCAGCCTGCAGTCTCAATGCAGGATTTTAATAAAATCTTTCTTTCTTGCTAGGATATAGGCACTGCCCGAGTTCTGAGATTTACTCGTTACTTCCATTGTTATGTAAAGCCAAAATGCAATCACTTTATTAGCAAGCTGCCCCTGCCCTTTTAGCCTCAAACCAGCAGCAAAGCGTGTTTTGGTGTGCATGGCAGCGATCGCAGTGAGGAATCACCCCTGTGGGGAAGTGCCCGCGCTGCCTTCGGGCGACCTCGGTGTCACACCACGCGGCCAGGGCTCCCGAATCTGAAGGGCAATCCTTCGTCTCAAATTATTTCCTTTCTCAGGCTGCTTATCAGTGGTGCTCGGCGCGACATCACGAGGCTCCCTCGCATGCTGCGGGGCAGCCCCAGCTGCAGGGCTCTGGGCACCTCGAGGAGCATCGCCCCACGAACCCCAGCACTGCCCCACGCGGAGCGGCAGCTGCTTTCAGAGCCGTTTCTCACTTTTTGACTTTAAAAGAGGAGCCACAGCGCCTCGGGGCGACTCTGATGAATGCCAGCACCTACATGGACTCCTCGCCCTGCTCTCCTTGGCTGCCGAGCTGGGCTCCTCCGCGCTAACCTGGCCACCAGAGGCAGAAGGCCCGGCCCTCACGCTGCCCTCCCTGAGCACCACGCTGGGCCCAAAGCCCCCAGCCCAGGGATGCTCCAGCCACTGCTCAGCACCGGCCGGATGGGGAATTTGGGTTTTGGCCACAGGTTCACCTTGGTAATAATGATAAAGGTGTTTGAATCGTGCTGGAAACACCGGGGGAAGGCTCCAGAGAGTCCTGCCCCAGGTGCCGCACTGGGGGCTTCACAGCAGCAGCTACAGCCGTAGCAGGCCGGGGTGCTGTGGGCAGCAGGAAGTCCAGCTGGGGGACAACACCAAGTTACGGTGCTGCCCATGCTCATGACACACTTCCTTAATCTCCTTTTAAACAGAAAAGCTCCTTCTAACGCCCACTACTTCCCCAGATCTCCCCCTCGCACACAAACCAGGCTCGGGCCTTGCAGCTACCGTCAGTAACCCGGATCCCAGCCTCCATGCCTCGCGGACCACCAACAACCACCTTCTCCGTGACAAGACCAGAGCAAAAGGAGCTGTGAAGCCACCTCCTGCTCCCCCTCGAGCTGACGAGGCTCAGAGGCAGGCAGCTGAGAAACCTTAGTGATGAAAATCTTAGAAAACTAGTGGCAAAAGGACTGCAAACGGCGTGGGTTAAAGCCTCTGGGACCAGAGGCGAGCTCTGACCCGACCGTTCCTCAGAGTGACGTATTTTCGTGGGTCACAAGCACCAGCCAGCAGCATGTGAACACTCCCACAGACCTACGGTGAAGCACGTGCCGACGCATTTCTCTGGATTGAGGCCTTTATCTTTACAAGAAAAAACACCATAATCAGATGACCACACAAACAACTTTTAAGTAAAGTTACATCAGTTGGGGTTTCTACACAAACAATCGCCCCTTTCAGACAAATAATGCCAAGCGGTGGGCAAACATTTGAAAAAAACGCCCTTACCTCACAACTGGCTTAATAAAGTACAAAGGGTGGCTCTTGCCGTTCACAGAGGCACAAAGCAATTAAACGGCCTCCGCAAGGTCACACAAGCCATCCGCAGCAGAGATGAGGACAGATAAAAGACCTTTGTACCCTCATATCTGATCTTCAACCAGAAATCTGTCCCCTTCATCTCTTCCAACAGCCTTAATCTTGCTCACTTTTCCAGACTTTTAATCAGCAACCTTTTATAAACACAGACGGCGGTATTACAGCACGGCTGGAAAGTCTGTCATTGCCAAACCCAGCCGAGACACCCACAGTGCCAGGTATGTGCACGAGAGTACCCCCGTGCTTTGTACCTTCTACCGGAATTCACCACCTGAATGATGCGGGCACCTGAGGAGGATTTCCTTCCTAACACGACACACTTAAAAAAATCAACCCCATCTTGGTACGGAACGAGGCGCGCTGATGGTTTGCTTGGCAATCCCAACGTGCTCACTGCTGGTGGGGGGACTGGGGTTTTTTCCTCAGCTTCCTTCCACGTCGGGATGCTCTGGAGCGGTGCTGTTTCCTCCGAGCTGCTTTGCCATTTGCCTGCGGCACCCGCGGGGAGAAGGCATGCTGCTCCCTCTCCGCACAGATCAATGCGTGATGTCATGCGCAAAGCTCGGTAACGATTCCTTCGTTAAATCGATTTGACAGCGAAGGGTAAAACAAACAGATTGCATGCTAGCACTGAGAAAATACCAACTGCTTTGCCATTAAGCAAACAGAAGTGTTGCTTCTTTGGGGAGAGCAGGCTGTGTGCTTTAGCGAGCTCGTGCATGGCTGCAGAACTCGGCTCGGCAATTACAGCAACGCAGATCACCAACATGTGCACGTGCGCTGTTATTTTCATAATTAATAATCATCTCGGTGCCTTTTACAAAGGAAAGAGGCCCTGATAACCTCGCCGTACAGACGTGCCAAAGAGGCACACGCATGGCTGCGTGCAGGGGTGGATGCCCACCCGGCCCGAGAGCTGCTTCCCGTGCAAAAGAAGCAAGGGGCAGAATCAGGAATTGTCCTGGGGGTCCCTTCCCTCTACCCCAACTCTGACCACTGCAATCAACACGTAGAGCTGATGAAAAGAGTGCAAATCCTGTGAATGAAATGAAACCCAACCTGAAGTCTGCAATAACCAAGCGCACACGGCGGCACACCTGACCTTCTAATCAAGTAACAGAAGTCTAAAACCATCTGGAGGATCATGTGAGAAAAAGACATCACTGTGGGGGGAGCCTTCCTGTTTCGCATGCTCTGAAGTAACTGCAGAAGTCATCTGAACCAAATTAAGCCTCCCAGAAATTGAATCATTCTTTGATTAATTTTTCATGTATTCTCTGGTAGAGGGAGTCACAGTTTCTTTCCAGCTTTCCAACTCCGCGTGCGTGTGGGAATTTCCTTGATTACTGCTCAGGAACTCAGCTCACGGTTCCCCTCCTCGCTCCTGACGTCGCACCCTCTCGGTCCACATCCTCGGCAGGGGCATTTTCAGGATGGGGTTAGCTCCTCCGACTGCAGGGACGGGCCAAGTGCTTGCCCCAGCACCAGGCTCTGCGATGAGGACATGCCCACGGAGCAGGAGCACGGTGACAAGGTGGTGGCATTGCCACCAAGTGCACGACAGCTCCCACAACCTTATGGTGGGCCGGTCCAGCCCCTCTCACCCATCCTACCGAAAGCTCTGCAGGCAAAGCTTGCTTGCCTTTGTTTTCGTGCAGAGGAAGAGAAGTGGCCCTGCCTGTGATGGGATGTGCCAGACCCTGCTCCTTCTCCACGTGTGTGGCACGGGGTGTCCAGGGCAGCATCCAGCCACGTCATGGGAGATCCTCCTCATGTGTCAGTGTGGTAAATCCTATCTTTCTGGCTTTTTAGGGAAAAAATAATTCTCTTCCTTTCCTGGGAAGGTTCATCAGAGAGCTACGCAGATGTACATACAGTTCTTGGCCTTTCCAGCCCAAAGCCAGCTCCAGCAATAGTCCCGTTGTCATTCCTGTTCCCATTCCCCCTTGGAGCACAGCGCCAGAGGTGTTCCTGGTGTCTTACAGACAGCATAAAGCCAGGAGGATGTATCTGCTGCCGATGCAAATCCTTTGAAGTCAATGTATACCAGCTGAGGTTCCCTGAGGCCAAGAGTCCTTATTCAAACAGGCTGCCTAAAAAAGTTTGAGTCATTTGCAGGAGCTGAGGGCAATTGCAAGATAAAAGAGCTGCTAAGATGCTGTGGGGCTCCAGCCTGGAATACCTACGGAGAGTGGGGTCCCA
Source organism: Oxyura jamaicensis (assembly GCF_011077185.1). Lineage (NCBI taxonomy): Eukaryota > Metazoa > Chordata > Aves > Anseriformes > Anatidae > Oxyura > Oxyura jamaicensis. The sequence continues at coordinate 30,331,968 of NC_048900.1, read as the reverse complement.
CCCCACACTTTGATGGGGGAATCTTGTTGCAGATCTCCAGCGTGTAAAAATGTTTATAAACTCTGTTCCCGGTGACCCACCCTTCTGACGCAAACATTACATCCCTCGCTCTTCCACTGCGCTTGGAAATCCTTAGAACAAAGGGATTTGTGGTACAAGGGCAACTTTCGCCTTTGATTTCTACGCAAATGCAGCCGGGCTTAATCCTCCTCGGTTTAATTGCCCTGGTAAATCACTTCGGTTCTGGAGGCACAATTAAATCTCGGTGTAACTCCACTCGTGTTAGAAGCTCCTCTCCTGGGAATGGCGGGCCGGCCGGCCCCGGGGAGCTGGGGAGGAACAGCTGACACCTACCTGCCCCGGGACAGGACGGCGATGGGAATCAAGGCGGAAATCATTTACACGCAGGAGGGAAATTACTCATGCTTGCAAACGACTACCAGGTCAAGCGGCGAGTGCGTAATGCTTTTGTCCGGACCTCTGGTCGCACTGAGAGAATGGATGCGACACAGATGTGCTACTGCAGACTTAAAAAAATCAGAGTAATCGCATCACCAGCGCTGGAGGAGCTGGGAGAAACGTTTTAAATACCTCTCTTCCTGGTGTTGATGCACCTTGTCCCGTACTGGTCCTCATTCAGACAGGCTGCCAGAAAAAGCTCTCTGCAGCCCAGCACCTCGTCGCCGCCCAGAAGCAATTTGTCACCGCTCTGCGTTTCACCAAAGCACATTTGGGAAGCCTGTTGGTTTTGTAGGGCCGAGGTACCTCTCTTGTTATCTTTAGACGTTTGCAAGCCCAAAGAGTTAAAGTTCTTTAATTTATCGGAGGAGCAACCCAACCGTTCGGCTGTGCTTTCCTGACGTCACCTCCCTTGCACGGATCGCCACACCGGCCTGCAGCTGCCCGTGCTGCTCCACAGCTCCTATCATTTTCCTCTTCAAGCGCTCGCCCAACAGACGTCGGGAAGGCGCATTTAAATATAATATTTAAAGAAAAAAAAGAAGCCTAATTTCACATTAAATCAATACTACGGAGAAGGTTTTCAGACGTACTTCAGCGCCTGAAGAAAAGTGGAATGGTTGCAGTCAGCAGCCAGTCATTAAAAAAATCAAATGCTTTTGCAGCTCTTTCTAGTTCTTGTTTCCTAAAACAATATAGTTTTTAATGTGCTAGAAACTATTTTTAATGAGATACAAAGTACTATTTGGTTTTTGTTTTTTGTTTTCCCTTCAGCTTATTTTTTAAACCAAAAAGTAAACACACGGTTACGAAATCTCCAATTTCACATCAAAGGCGAGTTGATTTATACATGCGTTCAAAGGAAGACTTTAAAGGAAAAACATCATGACCAACTTGTTGGCTTTGTGTTATTAGAATAATTTAAAAATCCACAATGTAAATGTTGATAAATAAATAGCACGTTGCCATAAATCAGCATGTGGCTGCTCATGAAAGCAATAACATATATCTGATGTAGACGGCATAATATTCAGATTTTGCCCGGAAAGTTTAGCATTTCGTCTGAAACCTCCCTTGGGTGGTATGCATTTATGCAACGCAGCACTTAAAAAGTGATGAAATGGAACCTGAACCACCAGTGTTATCGCCGGTACGTTTCCAGCTCATTTCCAGATAAATGAGACTTGAAATATGCAAATTGAATTAAAATGCCGGAAAGGAAAAACTCCCCACACGGTCCTGCACCGGGCAATTGCTGCGCATTGGCCCTGCTTCGAAGCGATTCCGGATTTCCTCATTTAAAAGCAGGCTCGGGGCACGTTACTCACTTGCTGGGAAATGGTGAGGCAGAAGAAAAAACCCCTCCACCTGATGCTGGGGGATCGGCAAGGTCACGGAGAAACCACCCTGCTTATTTTCCTGAAAATGAATTTGTCATGTGTTTACAAGGTGTGCCCGCCCCAGTTTTTGTTGGCACGCCGAGAAACGCGCGCCGTGCCCTGCGGGGCCACATCTGCTCCCAGCCTCCTCCGGCCGGGCAGCCCAAAGGGTCTCCTGCCGATGAGTTCAGGTCCCGGGGTACCCAGGGCTCTCCATACCCCGCCGGTACCGAACAGCCCTGGTTTGGCCCATTGACAGAATCGCATTTTGTATCCATGTCCTCAGCAGTACCCCAAAAACGCCTGGCACCGAAGCCCTTTACCTGGCAACCAGCACGCGCTCCGTGGGACGGGGACAGGGCTGCTCCAGCAGCAGGTCACAGGCAAGGGGCAGGTCCCGAGCCCAGCGCCAGCCTGGTGAGCCCTAGCACCGGGCTGTCAGTCCTGCTGTGGTTTTGTTCTTCAGCCCAGCAAGAGGCCCATCAATAAAAGCAGGAACAAGCGAAAACACTGGTTCTGCAAAATTGTTTTTACAGAGTTTGACCAGCTGAAAAAAAAATGTTTGCTGTGCGCTAAGTGCACGAGAAAATTGAGGAAGCAAGAGCCGATGAGCACCGGCCGGAGCTGAAGGCTAGGGGCAAGGAAGCAACAGCAAAATTAAAAAACTGCAGCAGTTTGTTGACATAAAAACTTGATTAAAGAAAGCCCTGATGCAGCTGACAACATCTGCGGCCGTGAGAGCAGATAACGCTCCGGCAGGCTGCAGATCTCAGACCAAAATCTTTTGTCAGTCCCACCCATGCAAACCACACTGACGAAGCCTCAAGTGCCAAAGGAAGCCAAACAACTTCGTAAAAAGAGCCCACAAACCAGAGCACCTCCCCGGCTCCTCCGCCCGTGCCAGGCAGCAGCAGAGCTGGCAGCGGGTCCCTGGAACCCCAGGGGTCCCCGGCACCCAGGGGGGCACCCCACGTCGTGCGCACCACCCGGGGACGTGGGGCAGGAGGGCGCCGGGCGCCTGGATTGCCTCCCTGGCCTTCGACAGCACCGAGGGAAGCGTGCTTATCGTTTAACGAGAGAGCGATGCAATTAAAAGCGGGATTTTGTTAATCACACGAAGCAGCAATTTAAATTTAATTTAAATTTGAGTCAGGCTCCGCAGTCCTCGTTTAGGCAAATCCGGCAGGGGTTTTACCTGAGTAGGAGAACAGGCTTTGGAAAATTCAAATAACTTGGTGCCCTGAAACGACTTCTCGAAGATGCTCGCAGGGATGCGCAACTCCGGCAGCTTTTAACCAACAGCAGCCTGCTTCGGGCAGCGCGGGACACAGAGGTCTGCGGACCTGGCGAAAGGCGTACGCCACCCCACAAGGCAGGATCCCCCCCCATTTTTGGTGCCAAATTGAAAATGAGCCCGGTGCAGGCATCGAAACCATACGAACGGCACTAATGAATGTAAATCTATTCAAATGAAAAATCCTTCTCGCAGAGAGATAGGCAAATGATTTGCGGAGCAATTTTTATGTAGCGTTTGCCCAGCTGTGCTAAAATAGCAGCAAGGTGAGGCGCTTCTTGTCTGTTTGCTTTAAACACAGAGCAAAGACTTTAATCAGAGCAATCTCTCCCTCTAAGAGCTCTGACAGATGAGCTTTCAAACCAATACATCTCCACAACATGTTTTGGCTTTGATAACACAACATCTTTCAATTAAGTTTCACTTAGTGAAAATATTTTGATCGCCAGTAGCCTCCCTGAGAGCAGTTGCTCTGCACCTGGGTGAAAATCGAGGAGTTTGGAGCCAGGCTGTGGCAATCGGCCCAGTCCACAGCATCAGGGTCAGGATTAGGACTGCTCCGAGGATTAAACCCTGCTCTGAGATCCTTCGCTGCCTGCCCCCATCCTCAGCGGTGCTGCTCCTCCGAGTCTCCAGGATCCTCACTTCACTTCCAGAGAGGTCACTGCTCCGCACAGTTAGTCACCCCCGCGTCCTGCCCTCGGATCATGATTCATTTCGAACCTGCCTTTGAGCTATTATTTATTTAAGCCCCACCCTGATGTGTTATAACGTAGAAGTCTGAGAATGCAGAACTTTAGCAGCCGTCACATCCAAGCACAGGCAGAAAATGTTAAGGGACAAGCTAGCAAGTCCTGGGCACCGTCGCGTCCCGACGGACGGTGGCTCCCCAGAAGGGCTCCCGGGAAGATGGATTTGAAGCAAAACTCAGAGCCCCAAATCCTCACCTCTGCGGTGGCCGGCCAGCGGTGCACTGGCAGCATGGTGTGTGGCCGTGGGGTTGGCCTCTGATGGGCTTTTCTGACCCATTTACGGCACCAGCGTGACGGGATGGGGCAGCAGCCACCGCTGGAAATGAAGTCGTTTGCTCCAGGACGGTATTTCGGACAGCAGCCCCGGCTCCCCCCGCCGTGCTGCCACTTCCCAAAGAGCGGCACACCTTCCTAACGTGCCGCTGCCTTTGATATTTGAATCGGCTCAACTAAGTTATCTGGACACTGACAGCCCACGGGGCTAGCAAGGCAAAAATATCAGCTTGTCTTTGACGCCTGTGATGGCCCGCTGTTCCTCCCCGCTGTTGTGCCGTATTTCATGTAACCAGAACGATTTCCTGCAGAGGCCAGGGAGGGATAGGGAGGATAAGGAGCCAGCTGACCCACAGGCCCGTGTATGAGAGCGATGAGAGCTGGCGCACACGGCAGGGGCAGAGCCAGCTCCCCCGCCTCCCACAGCTTCTGGGGGGCTCACCGGCCGGGGCTGCTCCAACCTCACCCCACAGCCTGCCGTGTACCACCCCCAAGCGCTCCCGTTAGAAGCGAACGGGTCGCTCGCTGCGTGGAGAACTGCCTTAAGAAACACGGCACCCGCTCCTCTGGAGCAAGGACGCTTCCACACAAACAGACACCATCCGAAAAAGCAAAGTCTGAGCGACCACTGCAGCCTCGGCCACAAACGGCTCCTACCGTGCTTTCTGCCACGCGCAGCGATGCTCTCGTGCCCTGCAGCTGCAGGACTAGGAAACAGTTAACGGCGCTGGGGCACGCCGACGTCAAACCCGACACGGGCAGCGCCTCGGCGGGGAGGGCAGCGCGGTGCCAGGAGATGCTGACGGTGCCAGGGGATGCTGACGGCGGCCGGCCCGCGTGTGAGCCCTCCCGGCCCGCGTGTGAGCCCTCCTGGCCTGCGTGTGAGCCCTCCCGGCCCGCGTGTGAGCCCTCCCAGCTGCTCGGCCGTGCATCTCTGCTTCCTCAGCGCCAGTCCCCGGGCGAGGGGAATACCGGCGCGCGGCTGGGGAACGGCGTGCGGAGCTGGGTGATTCATCCCGGCTTGTAAAAACAGGAGACGTGGAAGTCTCTTTGTCTCGCTGGCTGCTGCACAGCCGAACAAGCTTCTCTTTGTGAGGCGCTCGGCTGTTTTAAAGGATATTAAACAAAGGAAGTTACAGCAAAGCAACCGAAAGACTAAACAGCTTGGCACCGCTTTAGGGAAACATCACGTACGAAGCGGACAAGATTCGGGGCCGACACTCGCGCGAACGTGGACGCTGTGCAGCCCGGCACATACCCTGCTGGCACCCGGCCCCGCGCTGCGCCAAGCCTCCACCGAGACCCGCGCGAGTTTACATTAGTGCCCAGATGTTTATTTAGCCACCGTCTCCTCAAAGCGAGGTGCGGCCCTGCTCCTCTCCTCTGCCCGAAACGCCCGCTGAAACGCACGCAAGATGAAATCACTTCTGTTTATCTGAGCGGCTCCTGGCTCCCGTGCGACGTGGAGGGGAGCACGGAGAGCCATGGCGCTGCTGCCCCGGGTGGCAGGGCTGGGGCCATGACAATCAGCTTGGGAGTTACGGAGGCTTCTTTAGGAGCCAGCTTTTACAAATCGAAATAAGAGACTTGAACGATTTGCTCTGCATGTTGCAACTGCACTGGCAGTGCTGGCTGGGAAGGGTCCTCCAGGGAACAGAGCGAGGAGCGAAACAGGTTTCCAAAGTCGTGAGAGCATGAGGAAGACACCCTGGTGACAACAGCTCAGTCTGCTCAGAATTAGCATGTTCCCGCAGACCACAGATTAGGTTATCTGCCCATTTCCTTACTGGACGGACTGCAAACAGCTCCAAACAAGACTGGTCTACCTTAAGGACGTGGCAAGGTGCTGCGTAGGTCCCGACACATCCACGTCACTCGTGACCTGGGCTATACCCTGCACAGCCAGGCAGGCAGCTCTCCGAGAAATAACACACTCGTTTTCTGACTTTGATGCCCCGTAAAAACCTGGGAGCTGCCCTGACCAGTGTTTCAGCTGGGAAAAAAAAACCCTGTCCCTTGTTACCACTCGAGGGATGGATGCACTGGGCATGTCCTTCCCAGATCCCAACGCTATATTAGGTAACAGAGACGCGAGGGGCTTGTGCTTCCGCCTCCAGGACGAACGAGGCTGCGGACAGCTGCCTGATGCCAAATGCAGCATCACAGCGTGGCCACCGAGAGAGAAAATACCCCTCTTTATCGGGAGGCCTATGAGTCACAGATCCTTCTGAGGCTCTGCAGTTGCCTGGGCTGGACAGGGTAATAAATACAGAAGAAAAAAAAAAAGAATAGATGTGTTACAGTAACGTAAATATGTGTGGCCTGCTGCCACAAGCAGGGCCTACGGGGCTTTACAGGTCATTCTGTTTCATTGCGAAGCTGCAGCGCCGTACCCTGCTCGCAGCCCAAGGTAAGCATAGCCTTAGGAACGGGAATTCCCTTCGTGCATTCCCCATCAGCTGGTCGTTTCCTACTTTTCCAGGTAGTTTTTTTTCTCTGCTTTAGGAATTTAAGTGCCAGAGAGGACGGGTAGGATGCAGGTCTCCTGTTTGTCCACAGCACCAAATCGCTGCGGCAGGCACCGGGTGTGCAGTCAGCTGTCCTTCAGTGGGTAGTGAGTGTGTCGGGAATCGCAGACCCCGGCAGCACGGGAACAGAGCTCCCATTTTGGCCGATTTATGGCCGACCCCCCTCACACCGTAGGGTCCCGTCGTGCAAGCAGCAGTGCTCCCTCGGCTCGTGCTGATGTCAGTGCAATCAGGCTCGTTAGCTCCGAGTAGGATTAGCTGCTCATTTCCTCGCTTCTCCTGTAATTAACTCACATCTTAAAAAAGTATACGCACATGCCTTAACTGATGTTTTCCGAAACCCATCAGGTTTCAGCCAGGATGCTGTCCTGCGTGGTGTTTCCCCCCAGAAATTCCTTTTTGCTGCAGCACTTCTGAGAATCGCCCTGCGCACACGTATGCGGAGATCCTCCCTCTCCGCCTGCTGTTGTTGCAACCCTGGGTTTTCTAAACTACGTCTGTCAGGAAGGAGACAGGAAATTCGAGTCACACTTGCAACAGCTGTGCCATGCCTACTATCAGGCTCAAATGACGTAGTTTGGCTTGAGTGGCGCGGGGCCAGGAACTCGGCAATAGCAGAGGTCAGGAAGATAGGTCACTGTTTATACTGCTCTTGCACTTGGGAGCATGCTGCGTCTATTTGCTTTCTTCCTATCTACACTGTTTCTCTTTCCGTTTTTCTTTAATAACGTGGAGCCGAAGCATCCTGTTTTCAAAACATCGGGCTGTTTTGGTATTTACCAGCGACGAGTTTAAATGCCTTTGACCGAGGCAGGCTGTTGATCTGGGTACTCTGAGACGAAGCACGGCACGCTGCAGCCCCCTTCTGAGACGCACGCTGCCAACCCAGCCGCTTGTGACCTTGTGGTCACTACAGGCGTTGTGTGTGTGCCACCAAAACCCCAAAGCCACAAGCCCCAGAACTACTTGGTGACAGTATTTACTGCTGCTGAGGGAAGCGGGATGTGAGACTGCTTTATGCTCTTCTTTCATAGGCAGAAACGATACTGGAAGTTGACCAAAAAGTGTGGCCATTGCAAAAACTGATTTTGAAAGAACAAAGTTTTGGGAACGTTTTTGCTCACCCAGCTGTAAGACATTTCCACACAGAGGACCACAGCTTTTAATTACTACAATAAGCAATTTAGTCTTTCACCTTCCCGAATCCAGATGTAGCCCTTGGCAAAGAAGAAATCTCTCTAAATGAAGGGCATCAACGCCCACATTTGAGGCGCATCTTTCTCTACAGCTTAAACCCTTCCCAACTTTCAGCCTGGTATCTCTCACACAAACTCAGGAAAAAAAAAAAAAAAAAAAAAGTATTCCTCACTTGAAAGCTCGATCTATAAACTTTTATTGCTTCCTTTGCCCCTGCACGTCGTAGTAATCACTACCAGAGGGAGGAAGCTGAAATAACACGGGATTTGTTTGCTCAAGTTTTCCATAAAATCAGCTTATGATTCAGCATTTCTGATTTCGTTAATTTCCAATTAGGAAAAAAAAAACTAATAGCACTGGGTTTGTGCAGTACAGCCCAGCACTGGGCTTAACCACAGCAACGGGCTGCAGGTGTGGACATAGCGGGCACAGCTCTCGCACCAAAGACGGAGCGCACACATTCTTGGGACCCTGTGATCTGCTCCTTTGGGCAGCCCGTGGGTGTAAGCAGTAAAGGAAAAGGCACAGCTGCAGAAACTGTGCTGCTGAGGGAACGGGGAGCTGTCAGATGTCCACCAAGCTCTGGTCTGGTGCTGCTGGGGCAGGGGGTGCCTTGCACCCACCAGCAGCAGTGCTGGCGGATCAAGGGCTCGCTTCGGGAGATCCCTCAGCCAAATGCAGCTGCAATTGCTTGGAGCAGAAGGATGGAAGCTGGAGAGCGTGGCTCCGGGCACTACGAGGGGGAGGCGAGGAAAGCAAACTTCAAAAAGTAGTGTCAGGACGGGCGTTTGGACAACACACTTCATTTTCTTTCCCCCGTGCTGCCTCTCGGCAGACCCTGGGGATCACTGCTGCCCCTTCTGCCTGCCTGCCCCTCACCGCAGGGTGCTCCTATTGACCTCATCCCGCTCCACAATGCGGGACACTTCATGCGGGACACTTCGCTGTAGCACCTCAGTCCTTGCGGAGAGCCTCAGGCTCCCGCTGGCTGGCGGCGCGCTACGAGCCCAGCGAGGAGGGGAGCGGCGCGACGCTCCCCCAGAGCCCGTTACCCACACACAACCTCTGCCTTCGCACCCTCGCCACGTGCCCCACCACTTGCTGAAAGGCAAAACGCAGCGGTCAGGCCGTGTGCCACGACGTGTGGCCGTGCGATACCGCGGGTGGATGGCGGTGGGTGACATCCCGGGGGCTGTGGGGCCAGCACCAACCCCCCCC